>NC_058133.1:47198708-47226227 GCF_016433145.1 Gracilinanus agilis
GCCTCTGCTCATCCGGCGCTCCGCTCCCAGCTTCCGCTCCCGCGCACGCGCTCAGATTTCGCGTGCGTTCTTGACTTAATGGGGTCCTAAGTCTTGCTGCTCTCAGGAACAGGTCCCGGAGCTGCTGATGACTCGATGGGTGCCCCAAACTTGCTCTATTTCTTTTTAGCTGGGTTCAGAGCTATAGGAGAGTGTGGAGGGGGTGGGGGTGGGGCGGTTGCTCAGCTTGCGCTTGAGTGAGAGCCCTTTTTAGCTTGGAAATGTCTCGATTCCACGTACCTTCCACGCTGTGTCCTGTTGTGGGGTTCCTCCGTTCTTCTGGACTTGTTTTTATGTCCCCTTGAGGAGTTTTGTGTGTTTCGGTCAGGAGAGGTTTAGAGCTGCTTCTTACTCTGCCGCCATCTTAACCGGGAACTAGATCATTCTTTTTACTAATCCTTGATGTTCTTGCCTTCAAGAAGCTCATATTCTAATGGGATAGAAACTATGAAAATATTTAGGTACATACCAATAGACAAATGCATCATGTGCATACGTAAGTGCATACATGCACACATATATATTACTATTTTTCTATCATTTGTTTTTCTATAGTAAATAGGAAAATTTAATAATCTTAGATTTATAGGGAAGAAAAAAGTCTTTTACAACAGATAGGATTTGAGCTGAATCATGAAGAAGTAATGGAATGTAGTTGGCAGAGGTGAGGAGGGAGAAGATTCTTGTCATGGGAGGAGAGAAGCCAATAAAAAAGCATCAAGTCACAGGACATGGAGTGTTGTATTGTTTAACTTTAAAGTACATGGAAGGGAGGAAAGTATGTACTTTATTTATGATCCTTGAGATGACAGGGAGCCCTTGGAGCTTATTTATCGGTGTGTGTATATGTATGTTTACACATATGTTCACATGTGTTACATGGTAGGATCTATTTTTCTTTTTTTAGGAAATGATTCTAGCTACTCATACAGAGAATCCAATGATGAGGCTATTTCAGTAGTTCAGTTGTGAAATTGATAAGTCTTACCAGGGATCTGTCTGTGTGAATAGAGAGAAAGTAATGTGTATATAAGAGATGTTCCGAAGGTAGAAATGGTAAGTCATGGAAATACATTGTATGTGCGTTGTGTGTGAGAAAGGAGACATTAATGCTAAGCACTTGAGTGACAGAGAGGATTGTGGGCTTTCTGAAAGTATTAGAGAAGGGAAGAAATGAGGCTTTATCAGAAAAGATAATGAGCTCTGTTTTAGAAATGTTGAATTTAAAGTGTCCACAGATTAACGACTTTGGATGTCCAGTAAACAGTTGGTTATGCTAGCCTGGAGTTCAGGAGAAAGGTTAGGGCTAGATATATCGATCTAGGAATCATATGCATAGAGATGATAATTGAATCCATGGAAAATGATGAAAGAGACAAGATGATAGTATAGAAGGAGAAGAAAAGACAAACAGGACAGATTTGGGAGACACTCAACATTAGTAGATATGACCTGATGAAGAACAAGCAAAGGAGACTAAGGACTGATTATACAGGTAGGAGGAGAGCCATGAAATAATAGTGTCAACCTTAGAGAATAGAGTATCCAGGAGAAGAGCATGATGAACAGTATTATAAGTTGTAGAGAAGTCAAGAAAGATGAAGATTGAGGAAAGGTCAGTAAAAATGTCAGTTAAATGGTTTATTAGTGCCTTTGGAGAGAACAATCAAATGATGAGGTCAGAAGCCACAATGCTTGCAGAATCAAGTAAATCAAGTAAAAATAGAGGAAGTGGAGGCACTGAGTGTAGATAATTTCTCAAGGAGTTCATCTAAGTAGAGAATGGTAGCTATAGAATAATAATTGACAGGGAGGGTTTTTTAAAGATTCAGGAGAAATGGAAGTATCTGTAGGAATCAGGACAAAGTAAGTAGATAAAGTGAGATTGCAGATGAAGGAGAGGATAGTTGTGGGAGATATCTGAATGATGTGAGATGAAAAAGAAAGAAGGACGTCTAAATAAATGGCCTCCATTTTTGTTCAGTAAATCATGAAGTACATTTTTTAGCTGAAAGGATAGGGAAATGGCATGTCATGGAGGCTTGAGGAGGATAAAAAGGGTTAGAGTAGTTGTGCTAAGTGGAAGTGAGTCAGTTAGGGAGGGGTAAAAGGATTCCTTTGCTGCAGTGAGGACCTAGTTGAGATTCTGTCACATAAATTTGTAGTAGCCCCAGTGAGTGTGATTTCATTAGTTTATCTAGTTCCATTCATTAGCTTGTGAATAAGATTAAAGGTGTTAGATTCATATTAGTATTGACAGATCACTCATTTCTAAAATCAGACAGATCTGTATTTCCTAAATGTATTTCTAAAAAAAATTCTTGCTCTTGGAGGTAAAGGAGATGCTGTTGGACCTGAATTGGGGGAGAAGGGAATGTTCTTGGGAATTGGTGTCCCAATAAACAAAATAAGTGACACCTAAAGTTTGTACAAAATTTTGCCATTTCCCATTAGGGAACTTACAGTCTTTTATAAGGATATGATAGATTCAGGATATAACCAAGAGGAACTTGACTAAGATTAAATGTAAAGACATTGGAGTCATTGTTCTGACATTGAAAATATTTACCTATAACAGGAGTTCTTAACGGGTTTGGTGAACTTTTTTTTTAATGTCTTGATAACTGTGCTTCAACATGCTTTGATTTTTTTTTTTGGCCCATGTATCTTATTTTGTGCATCTGAAAGAGTTATTTTTAAGGAGGATTCAATGAGACTTCATGAGACTTCCCAAGGAGTCCATGGCACAAAAAAGGTTACAAACCTCTGCTACTGAAGGTCTTAACCTCTCCATCGATACCCCATTCGTTAGAATACTGTCCTGTGCAATGAAGATGTCTTCTTGATAGGAAGTTTTCAGACTTGCTGAGCAATTTCACAACCCTCCTGAATACAGGATACACTTTATAAAACAGTCCAAGTTCTTAGGCCAAGTGAAAGAGATTATAGTTCATAGATTTTGTGCTGGAAAAGAATTTATTGGCTATAGTCTCATCCCTCTTCCCCTCACCACCCTCCCTCAATTCCTAATCCCTAAGATTAGGAATTTTAGACCCTAAGAGACTGAGTGACTTTCCCAGGTCACAAAACTAGTATCTGAGTCAAGATTCAAACTTAAGTCTTCCAAAGGGTCCAGCATTCTATCTACTCTGCCACCTACCTGCCTATTAGGTGGAGGAGCAGGACCAAGTAGGTGCTGTAGCTGAGGATATGCAAAAGACAGGCTCGTGATGTGGACAAACAAACCTTGTCCTAGACAATCTTAGTACTTGGAGTTATGTGTTTCAAATAGAATCAGAAGAAGTAGGGGCTGACTCACAACTTCAGATATTTTCCTTTCAAGTGGCAGGAATTTCAGTCGTAGGATAATGAATCTGAATTGGGGGAATATATAAGTTGGTAGGGGCAAGGGAACTAATCAGGAGACAACACAAATCTATATTGATATCCAATGTTTTCCATTTAGAGGGAATCTAAAACTGTTGAGTAGGACTACAGGTTTGGTGGACATTATAGGTTTCTGTTGGAATATGTAATATAGATTTTGATAGATTTTCAAGTAGCAATGATGGAGCAGGAGTTGCCAGTTGAAAACTCAGAATGCTCCCCATCATGGCTACTTGCAAATCTATCAAAATATATATTACAAATATAGCAGTACAATGAAAAGGGAAGGATAATATTTTTGGCTATTCATTAGGCATGCATATTTTGTATTTTTTATTTAGTGAAATAAAGCTTGTCCAGTATTATTATTTTTTTTATTATTAGTTTGAATGTTTGCAAGGGAGATAAGAATGCCTTTTCTTTTTTCTGTAGTTAATTAGAGATAAGCTATATTTAGATTTTCCCTGGAGCTTTGCTTGACTGCGAAAAACATAAGTCAAATTTAGATATCTCTAGATAAGTTCTGGGTGTCCTCATGAATCAAAGAATATGATTTGTGATGAGCTCCAAAGATGGAAGTTGGAATATGTAAATCTCCTTGTAGAAAGAATTCTTTTCTCAAGTAGATTTTAGAAATAGCCTCTGAGGTCCTACAGGTTACTACTGCATACACAAATAACAATTCAGAAATAAAATGTGATAAGTGCATGTAAGAGAAGTACAACATTACAGAGTTGGGAGGGATCTCAGAGGACGTAAGGTATGATTTTCTCTGGAAAGGATTGAACATGGCTAATAGAACATTAAAACTCAATATGATGAGAGAGCTACTAGGAGTGCACTTAGCTGCCTTGGAGAAGTTTCAGTTACTAGACTTAGTTGAGCTATATCCCAGTAAACTGAAGTGCCTGAAGAGTGGCTGAGCCAAGATCCATAAGCTTTTGAAAAATAATGAACACTATGGAAGGTGGCTCAGGACAAGTAAGGGAAGATGTTGTGTCTACCTTCAAGAAATGGACAATAGGGGGGCTGCTAGGTAGCACAGTCGATTGAGAGCCAGGCCTAGAGACAAATCTAGGTTCAAATGTGACCTCAGACACTTCTCAGCTGTGTGACCCTGGGCAAGTCACTTAAGCCCCTTTGCCTAGCCCTTATACTCTTCTGCCTTGGAGCCAATACACAATATTGACTCCAAGACGGAAGGTGAGGGTTTAAAAAAAAAAGAAAGAAATGGACAATAGCAGACTTTGAAAACTATAGGTCACTGAGTTTTACTTCAGTTCCTGGGAAAATTCTAGAATCGATTATTAAAGGGAGGATTGGAGAAAATGTAGTAAAGGAAGTAACAATGACTGAGGGACTACATGGTTTCCTCAAAAGAAATTCATACCAAACTAACTTTATTCATTTTTTGGGTTGTCAAACTGTTAAACCAGGGGATTTCTATTGGTATAGTTTATAGGGTTTATTTTATATGATGACTTTATTATACCACCATCATTTGTGAAGTCCCTTGCCCAGTGAGTCTTTTCTTATAACGGAAAAAAACAATTAAGTAAAACAACTCATATATCAAAAGCACCTGACAGAGTATTTAACATTCTATAACTATAGTGTTAACCTCTGCAACAAAAGGAAGGAAATACTCACCATCTCTTTTCTAGGACCAGGCTCAGTCACAAAATACAGTTCCATTTAATTGTTTATCTCTATTTTGGCAAAGCATTTGGAAATATTTCTTATGCTATTATTTTTTAAATTTTAATAACTCTTACCTTCTGTCTTAGAATCCGTATTGGCTCTAAGACAGAAGAGCTATAAGGGCTAGGTAATGGGGGTTAAATGACTTACCCAGGGTCACTTAACTAGGAAGCATCTGAGGTCAGATTTGAACTCAGGACATTTCTTCTCCATGCCTGGCTTTCTATCTACTGGGTGACCTATCTTCTCTTCTTATCCTATTCCTAAGGAAAAAATTACATTTGTGGCAGTTACATCAATTACATGGCCAGATGCAAAAAACAGCTATTAATTATTGTATGTCAATTTGGAAGGTAAATCTAATAAAGTTCCCCCCCTTCCCACTCCTCACCAGGAATCTGAGCTATTTACCATTTTTATCAGTGGCTGGGATAAAAACATAGGCAGTATGTTTATTAGATTATTGACACAAAGGTAGGAGTGAAAATTAACATGATGATAAAACCAAGATCCAAGGAGATCTCAGTAGGCTAAAACAGAAGACAAACTCAATAAAGTGAAATTTATATGGCAGAATGGATAGAATATTAGGCTTGGATTATGGATATACTAGAACCAGTTCATGGTAGTTGATTGTTAAATTTTTGGCATGAGAGTTCATATGTCTGAGAAAGGCACAGATTTGTATAATCGTTATTGTAAGCTACAAATAAAGGATTGATCTGTTGATTGCCTACACTGAAGAAAATGAGGAAGAAAATGTTAATAATGCAGATTCAACTTAAAGGGTGCCATGTGTTTTCAGAGAACCAATTGTTAAACACAGCATACTCCTGGTTTGGAGTTAGAAAGACCTGCATTCAAATCTTGCTTCTGATAGTGCTCTAACCATGGGGCTATAACTATGTGTCTTAAGTAACTCTCTAAGACCCATCATTAAATTATAGACAGATGGGTATGGAGAATTATCTATCCTTAAAAAAATAAATTTTCATGAATTCCACACAAGTACATGATGCAAACTCATTTGCATGGGTTAAAAGAATTAACTTCACCAACACAAAGTAAAGATGGTGTGACTGGGCAATAGTTTTCCTGGAAAAGATTTAAGGCTTTTGTAGAGGGATCTGAACTCATTATGAGTCAACAGTATGACATGATGGCTGAGAAAACTAAGGCAATTGTAGGTTGTGCTGAATGGCACAGAATGAATGGAGAGCAGAGTTAAGGGGATGATAATTCTGCTCTATTGTACTCTATGGAGAGTCTGCACTCAATTCTAGGATGACTTTGGAAAGACACTGATGAGAAATAGAGTATCTAGGAGATGCTGACAGTATCTTTAAGGGTCACCTGCCATATGAGGAACTAGTTAATGGAAATGATTGAATGAACTAGATGACCTTCTATTATCTAAACTCCAGATTCTGTGATTTTTATGACATTGAAGTTCTATTTAAGCATGTGAATGGTACTCACATGGAAAAGGAATTAGAATTGTATTGACTGATCTTAAAGGGAGAACTAGTAGCAATGGATAGAGTTTATTTTTTTAATTTGAGAATTTTATTAAATTAACTAATTGCTGCTAGTAGAGAAGTCCATTATATTTGATTGTGCCATAATGTATTAGTCTCTGTTTACAATATTATCCTGGTTCTGCTGCTTTTGCTCTGCTCAATTCCTGGAGGTCGTTCCAGTTCACATGGAATTCCTCCAGTTCATTACTCCTTTCAGCACAATAGTATTCCATCACTATCAGATACCACAATTTATTCAGACATTCCCCAATTGATGGACACCCCCTCGTTTTCCAATTTTTTTGCACCACAAAAAGCACAGCTATAAATATTTTTGTACAAGTCTTTTTCCTTTATTTTCTCTTTGGGGGTAAAAACCCAGTAGTGGTATGGCTGGGTCAAAGGACAAGCAATCTTTTAAAGCCCTTTGGGCATAATTGCAAATTGCCTTACAGAATGATTAGACCAATTCACAACTCCACCAGCAGTGTATTAGTGTCAAAATTTTGCCACATCTCCTCCAACATTTATCACTCTCCTTTGCTGTCTTATTGGTCAGTCTGCTAGGTATAAGGTGGTACCTCAGAGTTGTTTCAATTTGCATTTCTCTAATCTGGAGGGATTTAGAACACTTTTTCATGTGCTTATTGATAGTTTTGATTTCTTTATCTGAAAACTACCTATTTATGTCCCTTGACCATTTGTCAGTTGAGGAATGGCTTGATTTTTTTGTAAATTTGACTTAGTTCCTTATATTTTTGGGAAATTAAACCTTTGTTAGAGAGTTTTGTTAAAAAAATGTGCTCCCAGTTTGTTGCTTTCCTTCTAATTTTTGTTGCATTGGTTTTGTCTGTACAAAAAACTTTTGATTTGATGTAATCAAAGTCATTCATTTTTTTTTTTTTTTTATTTTGTAATGTTCTCTACCTCTTGCTTGGTCTTAAATTCCTTCCTTTTCACAGATCTGACAGGTATACTATTCTATGTTCAACTAATTTATTTGTGATTTCACTCTTTATATTTAAGTCATTTACCCATTTGGGATTTATCTTGGTACAGAGTGTAAGATGTTCATCTAAGCCTAATTTTTCCCATACTGTTTTCCAACTTTTCCAGCAAGTTTTGTCAAAGAGTGAGTTCTTGTCTCCAAAGCCAGGATCTTTGGATTTGTCAAACACTAGCTTGCTGAGGTCATTTATCCCTAGTCTGTTCCATTGATCCACACTTCTGTGGATCTTAGCCAGTACCATTAGTATTTTGATAACCACTGATTTATATAGTACAATTTAAGATCTGGTATTACTAGGCCCTCATCCTTCAAATTTTTTTTCATTATTTTTCTTGATATTCTTGATTGCTTGTTTTTTCAGATGGACTTTGTTATAATTTTTTCTAATTCAATAAAAAAGTTTTTTGGTAGTTTGATAGGTATGACACTGAATAAGCAGATTAATTTGGGTAAGATTTTCATTTTTATTTTGTTAGCTGGTCCTACCCATGAGCAACTAATTTTTTTCTCCCAGTTATGTAGATTTAGTTTTAGTTGTGTGAAAAGAGTTTTGTAATTGTATTCATATAAGTCATATGTTTGTCTTGGTAGATAAATTCCTAAATATTTTATATTGTCTAGAATGATTTTAAATGGAGTTTCTCTTTCTAATTCCCGCTGCTAAATTTTGTTGGAAATATGTAGAAATACTAATGATGATTTATGTGGGTTTATCTTTTACTCCACAACTTTACTTAAAGTTGTTAATTATTTCCACTAGTCTTTTAGTTGATTTTCTCGGATTCTTTAAGTATACCATCATATCATCTTTGAAGAGTGATAGTTTGATTTCCTCATTGTCTACTTTAATCCCTTCAATTTCTTTTTCTTTTCTAATTGCTACTACTAGAATTTCTAGTACAATATTGAATAATTGAGATGATAATTGGCATCCTTGGTTTACTCCTGATCTTTTTGGGAAGGTTTCTAACTTGTTCCCATTGCATATGATAATTGCTGATGGTTTTAAATATATATATATATATATATATACATTGTTTATCATTTTGAGGAATGGCCCTTCTATTCCTATATTTTCTGGTGTTTTCAATAGAAATGAGTGTTGTATTTTGTTAAAGACTTTTTCTGTATCTATTGAGGTAATCATGTGTTCTCTGTTGGTTTGATTATTGATATGGTCAATTATGTGGATGGTTTTCCCACTATTAAACCATCCTTGCATTCCTGGTATAAACCCCACCTGGTCATAGTGGATAATTCTTGTGATAACTTGCTACAGCCTTTTAGCTAATATTTTATTTAACATTTTTACATCTATGTTCATTAAGGAGATTGATTTTTAGTTTTCTTTCTCTGTTTTTGGTCTGTCTGACTTTGGAATCAGTACCATATTTGTGTCATAAAAAGAATTTGGTAAGACTCCTTCTTTGCTTATTTCATAAAATAATTTGTATAGCATTGAGATTAGTAGTTCTTTAAATGTTTTATAGAATTCACTTGTGAATCCATTTGGCTCTGGGGATTTTTATTCTTAGGAAGTTCTTTGATGGCTTGTTCAATTTCTTTTTCTGAGGTGGGTTAAGTATCCTATTTTTCTCTTTTGTTAATCTAGGCAATTCGTATTTTTGTAGATATTCACCAAATTTGACCTAGATTGTCATATTTATTGCCATATAGTTGGGCAAAATAGTTCTTAATAATTACCTTAATTTCCTTTCAGTAGAGGTGAGATTACCCTTTTCATTTTTGATACTGTTAATTTGATTCTCTTCTTTCTTTTTTTTTTTTTAATTTTTTTTTTATTATTAAACCCTTAACTTCTGTGTATTGGCTCCTTGGTGGAAGAGTGGTAAGGGTAGGCAATGGGGGTCAAGTGACTTGCCCAGAGTCACACAGCTGGGAAGTGTCTGAGGCCGGATTTGAACCTAGGACCTCCTGTCTCTAGGCCTGGTTCTCAATCCACTGAGCTACCCAGCTGCCCCCTCTTCTTTCTTTTTTTATTAGATTAACTAGGGTTATGTGACTTGCTCAGAGTTGCACAGCTAGTAAAGTGTCTGAGGTTACATTTGAACTCAGGAAGATGAGTCTTCTTGACTCTAGGCCAAACACTCTATCTACTTACTGCTCTATCTCATTGCCAATTTGGGTAACACAACTACCCTAATTAATTTTTATGATGGATTAACCTATAACTTGGACCTCCCAAGTGCCATATCCTTACCAGCTGAACAATTTGGGTAAATTATTTAAAGTGTGGTCATTGGCATTAATTCAGATTCCCACATTCAGAGTCTTAAAGCAACCATATCAGGCTTATTTTAAAAAATCTGATTTGGGGTAAAATATTTTTTAATTTATTTTTTTCAACTACATGTAGAAATACTCATGCGATTTTCTTGGAGACTTGCTTTGCTGATAATGGTTTAGTCCTTCACAATTGATCATCGTATAATAGTTCTAATACTGTATACATTTTTCCTAGTTCTGCTTCCTTCACTTTGTATCAGTTCATACAAGTCTTTGTAGGTTTTGCTGAACTTACTCTGTTTGTCATTCCTTATGTCTCAATAGTATTCCATTACAACAATGTACCCCAACTTGTTCATCCATTCCCCAAAGTGGTGAACAATCTCTCAGTTTCCAATTTTTTGCTACTACAAAAAGAGCTACAAAAATATTTTTGTATAAAGACCCTCATCTCTGATTTCTTTTGGACACAGATCCAATAGTGGTATTGCTGGGTCAAAGCGTATGCATAGTTTTGTGGCTGATTGAGCCTGGTTCCAGCTTCCTCTCTAGAATGGTTGTATCACTCCACAGTTCCACCAACAGTGTATAAGTGTTTTAATTTTCTTGTGGGTAATTTCTTGAAAATGCAGATGAAAATCTCTCAGCCATGAGATTGTAGGTAGCTGTTAAAATTTGTAACCTTCAATATGATCAAATATAGAATTTTTATTTTCTTGTTAGATGTGGAAGCTGCTGCTGAGAATTTTAGGGATTGTTTAAAACTTTCAGAGCCTGTGGTAGATTTTTTTTAAAGCCTAAAGGACAGGACCAAGACCTATATTTCTGGGTGGCATTCTACCATGTAAATTCCCAACAGAATTTTCCCATTCAGAAATATTTCTATATTTTGAAAAACATATTTAAAATCCCATAAGCAGCTTTATTTGGAGTTCATGAATGCCAGTTTTTCCTGTGCAGAGAAGGGATCTCAAATATTTGGAATTTTAAAGAAAACCAAATCTGGGGTCTGCTCAGGCTGGGGCTATTTTGAACAAAGAGCCAGTAGGCATATGATGTGGTTCTTTAGACACAGGGGTCCCTTATCACTGTGTGAGTTCCAGGATCTTAGGTTTGCCTCATATTTCCTCTCTCAAAGAGCTACTTCAACCACATAGATTACTCTATTTGCTTATTTAGCCCAAGTTGTGACAAAATGTAATTTCTTACATGACCAGGACGACTAAACAGTGTAGATAGAGGGTTGAATTTAGCCACATTCCTGGTGAGCCAAATGTGCCAAGTTATTTTTCAAAGGGGTTTCCATGGGCTTTACTAGTGTTTTCTGTCTTCACTTTGAAGCCCATGTGCATTTTGAAAGAACTTTAATTGTCACACTTTGGAGTCATTTACGATGCATTCATCAAAATATGTTGTGATCATGGGTTGATTTTCAAAAGACATTTAAGGCTTTTTTGGGGTGCATTCTGGAGTATTTCTCAGAAATGAAGTGAAATTTTTTTTCTTCTTCCTCAGGAATAAACAAATTTAAATCCATGAACCTTCAATGGAGCCTAAACTTATCATAACTGCTTCCTTAAAAGTGCAGAATTCAGTAAATAGGAACTGGGGAAAATGTACTTTTCCGCGTATGCATAAGAAGTTAGAAAGGGATGCATGCCAAACACAGAACAGTTAGCTAGTTCCCACCTTGAATTCTCAACCTCTTATTGCTTTCCAGAAATGCTTTTGGGCTTCTTTTTTTGGAAATGTCAAAGGGGAGGAAAAGAGGGAATGGAAAGATTTCTAATTAGATTTCCATGCTGTAATAGAGGTCAATGAAATTTTAACATGTTAACAACATTAAATTCAAAATGTTCTAAATTTCCTTTAGCAGAAACTTACATGTATGGATATTTTTGTATAAAAATATTAGTAGGTACCAATCATTTATTCAGCATCTACTATGTTTCAGGCACCATGATAATCTCTGGGGGGGTACAAAGAAGGCCAAGGTGGCAGTAGTGGGGGGAGAAATACATGAAAAATCAATTATCATTTATTAAATACATATTAAATTCCAGGTGCTATGCTAACCTCTGAGGATAGGAAAAAAGTCAAAGAAAAAAAGAACAAAGAGATACATGACAAATCCATCAAGCTCTTATTGTGTGTCAAGCTCTGGGAATACAAAGACAGGCAAAGAAAAGAAAAGAAATACTTGATCAATCAATAAGTTTTTTTTAAATGGGTTACTATGGTCCAAGCAATATGCTTGAATTAAAAGACAAAGATGAATGACTCTTGATCTCAACGAATTTGAATTCTATAGGATGAAACATTTCTCAAGTAAGGGAATGACTGGATCTGTGATTTCACAGGTTTAGGGAGGTTTAGATGAGTAAACTTCCTCCATCAATGCAAATTAGCACCTTCTGCAACTTATATTTTTAGAGAGTTGGCTAGAGCACAATCTTAAGCTAAATAACTGGCTAAGGGTCACACAGCCAGAATATGTCAGAGACAGGACTTGAAATTGGGTCTGTCTTCTTTCTAATTTTGAGTCTGGATCTTTACTATGATATCCAAATTTCTGGGGTATCAGAAAAGGTCTCATGTAGGAGGGAATGTTTTGAGATGAACTTTAAGGAAAATTAGAACTTGGAAATAAAGAGGAAATACATTCCAGGCAGGGGGAACGGTGCATGCCAAAACATGGTGATGGGAAATGAAAATTTTTTGGGGGAGGGGGTGAGAAAACTAATTTATTGAACCATAGAGTAGGTGAAAGGGACTAATCTATAGTACATCTGGAAAAATCATTTGAAATAAGGTTGTGAAGGGGCTTTAAAAGTTAAGCAGAGGAGTTTATATGGATTGTGGAGATCACAGACAGCTCCTGAAGTAAATTGAGTAGGGGTTTAACATAGTTGGACTTGTTTTTTATAAAGATCACATTGACATCCACATGTAGGACAAAATATATAAAATAGACTTTTAATATAGGGAAAAGAGTATAGGATGTGGAATTAGAAAACCTAGTTCAAATCCCTTCTCTCTCACTATCTGTATGACTTTGGGCTAGTCACCTTTGGTCTGAGTTTTTTTTTTATTTGTAAAGTAAGAAGGTTAGACTAGGTGACCTGTGAGGACCCTTCTATTTCTGAATCCACAATACTGTAATTTTCAAAGGGAAAAGAACATGAGACACAAAGAAATGGATAGACAAAAGAGGCAAGTCAGTATAGATATATACTGATGATTTTAATTCACTTTTATAGGTCATTTTGAGGAAAACTGTATGTATTCCAGAATTATTATTGTACTGAGTATAAAACCAAAAAAAGTAAGGACAAATTTTTGAAAATTATTTTTATTGATATCTTTTTCCCATCATTTTCATTTTGCTAATATAACCTTTACTCTACCCCTACCTGGAGAGTCATCTTTTATCTCAAAGAAGAAAAATCAGTTAAAGATTATTTAATATATCAATCAACTTGGACTTTATTTGTAGTGTTCTATGTACATTTGGCAATATCATCCTGATCAAAAGAATAGGGGTTCATTCTTATATCTCTTCTTCAAAGTCAAGCTTGTTCATTATAATTACACAAAGTCAGTTTAGATTTTTTTTCCATCCATCCTTCTTGTATTCACTATAGTGGTTATTAGATTTCCCCCTGGTTCTTCTTTCTTTACTTTGCATCAGTTCATATAATTTCTTTCCAGTATATAGATACATAAGCAGTCTATTAAAGTTTCTGTCTTTCCCTAGATCCCTGAACACTAATTTTTCTTTTAAACTCTAAAAAATAGATTGGATATATTAACAATCTCCTACCCTCCCTGCTCTACCAACTTAACATCAGAGGATCTCAGAATTGGAAATAATCCTAGAATTTCTCTAATACAATATATTCTTAAAAAAGAAAGTTCTCTACATGCTTTCTGAAAAGTGGTCAGTCAGCCTTTATTAAACATCATAATTGAGTCTGAAATGTGTATTATTGCTATCTTCATTTTACATTTGCAGAAACTGAGGCAGACTAAATTATTTGTCCAAGTTTGCACAGCTAGTTGGCATCTGAATTAAGATTTAAAATCAGCTCTTTCTGACTCTAGGTTCAATGTCTAGCTGCCCCCTATTGATACTTCCTCAATGAAATCATGGAGCCAGGCCTTATCTCTTACTAATAAAAGTTCTAAGGCAAAGAGACCATCTATACCCTACCATTCACCCAATTCAATAAACATTGGCTAAGGAAAAGTGATGAGAAGATCAACAATAACACATCCTTAACCTCAACAAGTTCATATTCTTTTATATAATCTTTCCAGAAACATACTAAAAATTCTATATCCATATATTCACTGAACTCAAAAAATATAGTGACCTTGTTCCATTTTTTCACTGTCTACTAGACCTTATCCAGATCACATCATCTCAGGGCTCAGTTGCTCAGTTTTGGTGTCTATAAAATGGGGATATGAAATATGAAAATAACAGCTAATAACTTATGTGGCATTTTAGTTTTAGAAAACATCTTACATAGTTTGTTTCATTTTATTTTCACAATTACCATGTGATATTAACTTCCATTGTGGGGAAGAAGTAAATCAAATTGTTGATAGGACTTCTTAATCTAGATTCTAGATTGATGATAAAAGACAGCAGCACCAAGGTAGAGTTTTAAAACCCTGATTTTGCTTCTGTTTTCTCTACCAAGAGAGTAAGCTTTGGTAGAGTAGATAGAGATTTGGCTCAGAACTAGGAAAACCTGATTTCTAATCTTCCCTCTGATACATACTGGCTGTGCAACTCTGGTCAGACCACTTAGCCTATTGGTTCTCTCAGAAATTCTCTCAGATGATAAGTTACAGAGAAAGTGCTGACACGCATTGGAAGATAACATTTTCCCATCCCAAACTTCCCCTTTATTAATAGAATCAAAGGTTCTATCTCTATAGCTTCTAAAAATGAAATCTTTATGTTAGAAAGGCAAAAATGACAATGCTAAATAGTGAACTGAAAAGTAAGATAAATTCAGAGAATGTAAGGGACCTGTCCTCAATGTGTTCAAGTTCACGGGCCTAAATTAATTATATTCTAAGGTTCCTATCACAACCAGAAGATGTGATTGATAAGCCATGTCACTGATCTCTAAAAAATTTAGGGGATTTTTGTGCAGGTATGAGTTAGAGTAGATGGCTTCTGGGCTCCCACCCAACTCCGAGGTTCTATGATTAAACAAAAAGGATGAAATTCAGGAGTGATAAATGTAGTCATGTGCTCAGTTAAAATAAATCAGTGGTATTAGTACAAGGCAAAGAAGCTATAGTTAGGCAATTTATGTGGAAAAAAATATATTAGGAGGTTTGAGTGGACTGCAAGTTCACCATGAGTCAATAATATGTTCAAATGGAAGACAAGAAACTCAAATGTGATCTTAAGTGTTATTAAGAATCATATGGGCTCAAACCCAGCCTCAGCCACTTCCCAGCTGTGTGACCCTGGGCAAGTCACTTGACCCCCATTGCCCACCCTTACCACTCTTCCATCTATGAGACAATACACCGAAGTACAAGGGTTTTAAAAAAAAGAATCATATGGTGCTTTGAAGAATGAAGGTGATCATTTTGCTGGACTCTGTTCCTATCAGACCACATTTCAAGTATAATCTTAATTTCTGGAGAACTACATTTTCACTAGAACTTTGACAAACTAAAATGTTTCCTATGTTGGGCTATCAGGGTAGTGAGAGCATTGGAAACTGAATTCCAATTGGTTGAAGGACATGGGAATATTTGACCTAGAGAAGAAAAGATTAGAGAGAGATTATTGTCTTCAAGGATATATATCGTGTGGATGAGGTATTAAACTAATTCTATTTGATCTCAGAAAGAAGAATTAGGAGCATATGTGGAAATATAAGGGGAAAAAAAGGTTGTTGTTATAGAGTTATCCCAAAGTGGATGCTGCCTCAAGAGGAAGAGGAGTTCCCTTTCACTAGTGGACTTCTAATAGAGATTGGATCCCTGTTTATCAAAAATATTGTTGAGTACATTTTCTTTCAGAATACCATATGTAGTACTCAATACTCCACCCTCACATACTTTATGTTTCAGCTAAATTCATTGACTCAAGGCTTGCCCTTCTTGATATCTAATCTCTCCTATTTATTCTGTTGAATACCCCATTCCTCATATTTAGTCTCCTTCCTCTGCCTTTTGGAACGTCTATCTTTTTTAAAGATTTCTCTCAAATGTCATTTCTTACAAGAATCATTCCTTCATTCCTCCAGATGTTAGTACTTCCTCCAATTACTTTATGTTAACTTTAAATACATCTTTTACTTATTTGCATATGCACATGTTGTTTTCCCCTAGTTCAATGTAAGACTCATAAGACCAGTAACTGTTTCAATTTTGTTTTCATTTGCAGTGCTTAGTGAAATATCAAGAATAGTCCTCAATAAACACTTGTCCAATTGAACTGACTTGAATTTGGTAAAGTTTACTTTTAAGATGCTTTAAAAATTGAGACTGTGCCATTCTGTGGTTGTATTCTGTGTGAGCCTCTGGTGCAAGTGGCCAAAATCCTTGTGAATAACAGCACCTTGGGGCCATCATCCCTGCTTCCATCTTATCTTCTTTAGTGATCATTCAGGGAAAAAAAACCTTGTAGAGACATAACCTAGAAAGTGTTGCAGCTCCTGTCTTCTTAGAAATCACAGCTATTAAGGAACCAAAAAAAGATTTTGTCATAAAAGTGGCAATTATATATTATCGAAAGATTTGGCGACAGAAATAAATTTGTTTCTAGTAAAGGAAATGATAGTAAAGAAGATGGCTTCCTAAGTACCATTCTGCTGCACTCTAAAGACCACTAGACATTTCCATCTTCCTTGTAGCTGCATTCTCCTATACACGTTGTCTTCCCCTTGGGAACTTGAGTCCCTTAGAACAAAGAATTTTCTTATCTGAATCCTTAGAACTCAACTTTTATATTCATTCATATATACAAACAATTGATTAAATAAAAAAAAACTTTTTAATCATTTAATCTGAATATATTTCCAGAAGGACATTGCTGCTACCAAATCCATGACTTAGGGCTGGATATACCCTGAGTCAACTCATTCCCACGAAGAAGCAACCCCTATGTGCTAATGGATGAAAGTGGACCTGAATAACAACTTCAGTAGTATTTCCCAATAGCAGCATTTTATAGGGTTTCCAGAGTATCAGTTGACCATTTGCACCAAATGATTCTTTTTTTACTGAGGTGGAACGAGGCCACTTCTTACACTAGAAGTCGGTCATGCTAAGATATATTGGGGAAGAGGTTAGAGCCTCCATATGCTCAGCCTCCAGGGATGGTGCTTTTGCATACTCTAACAGTTTATCAGCCCCTCACTCAGTCAGCAATTATTCTGGGGGTTCTTATTATGTACAAGCTTCATTCATGTGTCTGGAGCAGCAACTCTGGCATCCTGCAGTGTCCACTAGCATCACTGACCTCTTCTCCCTTGGCCAAAGGTATGAATCTGACAGGGGCTTCCTTCTTTCCTTAGGAAAGATGATAGCATCTCAGTGGAATTCAAAATCATTCATTCTATTCCTTTGGTTAAAAGGATAGGTTCAAAAGCTGTTTTTTTCAGACTGTGTAAAGCAATGGGGAGATTAGCCTGGGTGGACAAAGTTCTGACAATTGCCTCAAATGGTCCAGAGCTGGTTAGGCCTCTGGGATGAGATTTTCAGCGTGGAGACCAGAATAGCTTTAGAGTTGTGAATATCTGTAACTCTACAAGATAAAAAGAAACCACACCTTTGGTTTTAGGGGACAGGTTTTTTTTCTTTTTTGGGGGGGTTGGGTGGGGCTTGGGAATTAGGAAGCAAAAAATTATTGGTCATGGCTTGCATTATTCAACTGTATTTAGCAGTGACTTGGCAAGGTTTTCCTGGTATTTACTAATCTGATCCCATTAGACCTTTTATAAAAGAAGAAATAGTTATTTAAAGGTTTAAATGCTTTTTTAAGATCTGGAGCAAACATCTGAAGCAAGTTAAAAGAGATAGAGCCTTTATCTAACAAATCTGTTTTTCCATATGAATAGTTTTCATTCATATTTTTTGGTCTGGCTATCTGAAAGTGCTTTCTATACCCACTACATTCACCAGGTTGTTTAACTTAAAAAATATTAAATTATGAACTCATCAAATGGAAACATTTCTCTATACAAAGAACAAAAACTAAGGTTGAATATAAAACCACAAATCTCTGTTGAATGCTGGTTAATTTCTAAAAAAAAGTAGTGGATAGCCATGGCCCTCTTTGTCTGTTTCCCCTAATGGACTTCTTTCTATTTAGTTCTATTTATTTTTAAGTTTTCATTGACATTCTTTGCCTCCTCTTCCTCTCCATCAATAAAACCCCTTTATAATGAATAATTATGGTCAAGCAAAAATAAACACACTCATTGGTAGTACCTGAAAATGTAAGGCTCATTTTGCCCTTCTGGAGTCCCTTAGCCAAAGGGAGAATGCATACTTACTCATCTAGAGTCATGATTGGTTATACAGTGATCAGGGAGGATTCTTAAGTTTGTCAAAGTGTTTTCCTTACATTATTGTCACCAAAATATAAATTGTTATGAGTTTCCACATATGAAGATACTTATGCCAATAAAAACCTATTCTTGCCCTCCCTCCCTCCCGAAAAATCCAATTTAATTTTGAAATTCATTCCCGAAGCAATTAAGTGTGAAATTTTCCTATGCAAAACAAAGAAAAGACAAATAGCAAATATCAAATCAAACTAGAATATTTTTTCTAGTCAGGTCCATAAATGTCACATTTCATCACTGGTACATTTCATGGTCACACAAGGTGATCATTTCTATTGTAACCACCTTGGAATTAACTACTCATATTCTGGCTGACTAAAAATAGCAAATACTAGCTGAGTAATTGCAGTTGTTGGATGACAGAGGTGAAGACAGGATGACAGCAGTCAAGATTAAGATCTGTTCAGGATTTCTTGCTTGTTTCTATAGCTTTTCTGTGGACTTAACACAATTTTCAAAATGGATTGAAAATCATTCAAGACATTGAATAAGCATTTTTAATAATATGTATCTACATGTATACATAAGTATATGTGTAGATAGATAGATCTTAGAATAGATTCTAAGTATTCTGCCTTTTGTCTTTGAACAGATACTAAGTATTGGTTCCAAGGCTAAAAAGTGGTAAAGGCTAGGCAGCTGAGATTAAGTGACTTGTCCAAGGTCACACAGATAGGAAGTTTATTATTATTTTTAATTAAATTAATTAATTAATTTAGTATATTTTTCCATGGTTACATGATTCATGTTCTTTCCCTCACCTCTTCCCTTCCCCTTCCCAGAGCTGATGAGCAATTCAACTGGGTTATATATGAGATAGGAAGTTTCTGAGGTTAAATTTGAACCCAGGACCTTCTATCTGTAAACCTGCCATTCAGCCATCTAGTTGCCCTTAAATAAGCATTTATTAAAAAACCTTCTATGTGTGGGGGCAGCTGGGTAGCTCAGTGGATTGAGAGCCAGGCCTAGAGACGGGAGGTCCTAGGTTCAAATCTGGCCTCAGACCCTTCCCAGCTGTGTGACCCTGGGCAAGTCACTTGACCCCCATTGCCTACCCTTACCACTCTTCTGCCTTGGAGCCAATACACAGTATTGACTCCAAGACGGAAGGTAAGGGTTTATTAAAAAAAAAACAAAAAAAAAACCCCAAAAAAACTTTCTATGTGGCATGAATTGTATTAGGTGCTATGAATACAAAATCAAGAATGAAACAGTTCCTGCCTTCAGAGAGCTTATATTCTTCTGAGAAGTCTCTGACTAAGACAGGGTATGGAATGAATGCATTTCAACTTGGAAGAAATTTTAGAGCAACTTGCTGAATTTATATATGGGGAAACCAAGAAGAAAAGTGAAGAGAGATGAAGTAACTCATTCAAATTCACAGAGATAGTAAATAGCAGAGTTGACATTAGTCATGGAATTTAGAGCTAGAAGAGGTCTTTGAGATCATCTAACTCAACCCACATATTTTTATAAATGTGATAACTGAAACCCAGAGAGTTGAAGTGATGTCTAAGATCACCCAAGTAGTGTGTGATAGAGCCAAGGTGTGAAGCTAGAATCACTGACTCTCATCCTAGAGAGTTCAGCTGAACTGTAAAGAGATGGTGCTGAGAGAACTGGTGTGCATTTTCTTTATCAATCTAGACATATACTAATTATATATGTGTATGTATGTATATATGTATGTGTATACATACATATATACATACATATATATTTATAAATAATAGAATATGATATAGTATGGTATAAAATATTTAAATATTCTTTATTTATATAGTGTATTTATATATAATATATTTACACATTTATACACACATATACATTTGCATTGTAGTGTGATTTCTTGCAGAAAAGTTTAGCATCTGTTTTGTGATTTGATGAATAGCTTCGAGCTGTTAATTTAATTGCTTCCTAGTAAGACACTAATGACCTTTTCTGTTCCACTAAATACCAGTGTGTTTAGCTATAAATTAACCATAACTAAACACTTTGGGTCCCAATACTTATAATTTATATTGCTATCAGCTAGACTGGAGAGTCCCTCGTTGACTCTACAGATGGCCCATGGCCTATTCCCTCATTACCTCTCCCCTTTCCAACTCTCACAGCAGGTCAGGAGGCAGCAATAAGTTTTCAAAAACAAAGGTCTCAGGGAATCAGGCTGTGGTAACATCTTCAGGGAGGGAACGGAAGCCATTGTGAATAGGTTTCCTAAATCATCTGGACGGAAAATCTAGCTGCTACCTTTCTTTTCAGGTTGATTAGATACTTAACATCTACTTTCCCAGTTGCTATTGGCTGTGTTGCTTCCTCCTCGTCTATTATTTTATTTTTATTTATGTTTACTTGTCTGTTCATGTGATGTGTTGCTTCCTCCTCGTCTATTATTTTATATTTATTTATGTTTACTTGTCTGTTCATGTGATATTTTCAAATGGAATATAAACTCTTTGAGGGCAGGGATCATTTCATTTTTACTTGAATCTCTAGTGCTTAGTATTGTGCCTGTCTCCAAAAAAGACCCTCATTGCATGCTGGTTGAATGAATGAATTGGAAATCAATTATGGCTGGGGTGGCTACAAGTATGAAAAAAGCAGCTAAAGTTTGAGCCTCACGCTTCAGCCTTTCTCACATAAGCTTCAAAGGGACCGACAAGAGTGAGGACATCTTTATATATTTCATGGGGATAAATATTAAATCACCACTCGTCTGGCCTTCTTGGTGCCTCCATTGAGTGTTGATGTGATTGGTGAATGAAATTCAGGGATTTCAGTTCCCACCAGACCTTGAACAGCTTCCTCTTGGATTGTTGCCTGGTATGATTTTTTCCCCCCTTCAGTCCCCCAACTAAACAGGGAGGCCAGTGTCGGCCATGCTTCACCTCCTGCAACTTTGTGAGTGGAGCTATTGCTGGGGGACCCCCACATCATCTGGAGATTTATTCCCTGGCTTCTTGAAAACAGCCGTTTCTCACCAACTAGGAATTCTCCCCAAGTTCCAAGATAAATATTTTCAGAAACCTAATGATATTTGGTTTTCTTGGAAACTGAGACAGAGATAAGCTGTGGGGCCGAGAAGGAAAGAGAGAAACACACCTCTGTCACCCTACATTTGGCAGACCTTCCAAGAGAAGGCTTGGTTCTGAAACTGACCATAAATAAAGGGGAAAACTGGAAGAAATCCACTGGGAGCTGGAGTTGGTGTGAATGGGTTTGTAGCTTTCTTAATCTGGCAGACTTGGGGAGACAAGAGAGGTTACTGAGTGAAATGTGGCCCTCCTTCCACACACATCAGGGTTGTAAGCCTGAAATTCTGTGTGGGGAGGAGGGCAAAGGATAATGCCATTTGGAGGGAACAAAAATACCTTAAAACCCCAAACTAGTTTTATACCTTTTGATTTTGTGAGACACTTCTGACTGAGAATGCAAGGCTTTTCTTTTTTGTGGAGCCAGAGGGAGTATGTAGATTCAAATCTAGGAGAGGGCTTTATTTTTTTTTCTCCTAGTGAAAGGGGAAAAAAGGATTTGCATTCAACTTTTCACTCACTGCAGTGTAATATTGGTAAAATGATACCTTGTTATTGAGATTAAATTTGACTCTTAAGGGGACCTTGTCAAGACTGATATGTTATAACTTTAGTAACTCTTTCTATACTTTTATCTATCAGATAGGACACGTAGTTTCTTCCCTTCTCCCTTTCATATGTCTTCAAAGCTTTAATTTCTCTGAAAAAAAGATGTATTACTGAACTTCACAATGATAAAGCATCATATATGAGATAGAGACAATGGGAAACAACTTTAGTTATAAGTTTACAAGGAAAAACATGGGGAAAAAAGAAGAAAAGCTACAAAACTATCAAGAATATCATTGCTTTCAATGAAAAATACTTATGCAAATGAAGAAATAATTTTAAAACTGAGTGATACTTCAGTCATTTTCATAAATTAGATTGAACCTCAGGATATATATTTTATCCAAGGAGATACACAAAGACTGTGGGCCAATTGGTTATGCATAGTCTCAATCATGCAGCTGGAAGACAGGTCATGCATTTTGTCTTTGAATTTTACAGATAATGAAATTGAGGCTCAAAAGACTAAAGTGACTTGTCCAAGGTTACTTAAGAAGTGAGTAAGCTATATGAATCTCTGTCTAAAAAGTCAGTGCTTTTTTCCTTACTGTAGACCAGAGCTCAGAGATCCTTTACCCATTCCCTACCTAGATTCCCTGGATGTTTGGTTAGTTGGAAAATGGAGATGAATAAGTCATTCTCATTTATATAGCACTTTCCTCATGACAGTCTTTTGAGGACTGTCTGGGAAATCTTGTCACACCCATTTTACCGATAAAGAAACAAGACCTTGAGAGGCTAACTGGTTTATTCTTCCACAGTAATAGAGTTGTAAAATTCATTAAAAACACAACTCCCTAGAAAGTAGGAACAACTGTAATTCACTCAAAAAGTGTTTATTGGAATGAGTACTTTGCTTAAGACACTGCAATTACTGTGGAGAGATATAACAATAATCAGAAATGATGGTAATGATGATGATAATTGGAATTTACATATCATTTTAAGGTTTGCAAAGCACTTCACATGTTTCAACTCATTTGAACCCCACAATAATACTTTGAGGTAAATGATATTATTTTTCTCATTATATAGATGAGGAAACTGAGACACAAAGAATTTAAGTGATTTGTTCAGTCACACAACTATTAAGTGTCTAAGGCAGGATCTGAACTCAGTTCTTCCTGATCTTCAATCCCATGCTCTATCTACTTTGCTGCACACCTGCCCTCATATCCATATAAAGATATATATGTGGCCTGTGCTAGGAGAAAATCTTTACTTTCAAATTATGTTGTTAATTAAAAAAAAACTTTAAGTTTTAGTTTATTTTTTGGACAAATAGGTAGTGTCTTTTATGATTAAAGATTCCATAAATGTTTTCTTTTAAAAATAAATTTTCCTTGGTAAATGAATGATGTCACATGTGCTTATGTATAAGACATAGTCTTTGCCCTCAAGGAGGAGCCCCCATCACTCCTGAAAAAATTCATCACCCTTGGAAGACTAATGTGACTTTTATGCCTGGAAGTGTGATGTAACTCTTCCTTTAGGAATCTGTATGCTATGCCATTTAGTGCATATATGTTTAACATTGATAATGCTTCATTATTTATGGTGCCTTTTATCATGATATAATTTCCTTCCTTATCTCTTTGATTAGTTCAACTTTTACTTCTGCTTTGTCTGAAATCATGATTTTTTACTTTAGTTTTTTATTTGATCTTTTTTAACTTTGTTTTTATTCTTAAATTAATTAATTAAATGAGGATATTTTTCGATGATTAAATGATTCATGTTCTTTCCTCCCCCTCTTCCCTCCCCTCTCCCTGAGCTGATGAGTAATTCCACTGGGTTAGCTTTTTTTTTTTTTAACTTTAGCTGAGGTATAGGAAATTTTACTTCAGCCTCCTACTTATGCTTTGTTTGTCTTACTGTCTTAAATGTGTTGCTTGTAAACAGTATATTGTGGGGTTCTGGTTTTTAACCACTTTGTTATCCTTTTCCATTTTATGGATGATCCTATTCACAGTAAAAGTGTGATTGTTTTCCTCTATTTCCCTTGTTTATTCTTCTCTCCCTCCATTTAGCCTTCCCCTGTCCAGAGATGTTTTATCTATCCTCCTTTTTATCCAACCTCCTTCCCCTTCCTTATTCTCCATACCCTCCTATTTCCCTATAGGGTAAGGTCGATTTCTGTAGCTGACTGAGTGGGGTTGTTATTTTGGCTTTAAGGGAGTTCCAAGGAGAGTAAATTTCAATCATGATTACCACCCATCTTTGCGTACACTGTGTTTGCCACTTAAACACCTCTTAATGAGATACAGTTTACTCCTTTCTATCTCCTTTTCTCTTATCCCCAAGTGTTCCTCTTTCCCATTCCCTTTTATTTTAATATCAGCTCATCTTATTTAGGTTCCTTACTTCTTTCTACGTATTTCCCTTTTCATTACTCTAATAGTGATAAAGTTCTTAAGTATCTTAGGTACTTTAGGTATCTTGTGTTCTTTAAGTACCTTGCCTTTCTCAAGTATCATAAATATCTTAATTATTTTAAGGTATGAATGTAGTCAGTTCAACCTTATAAAAAATCTTAAGTTTTCACTATACCTTTATTCATTCTCTTGAGTATCAAGTTTACTCATCAAATTTTCTTTCTAGTTTTTTTTTTGGTCAGGAGAGTGAAATTCTTCTATTTCATTAAATATCAATCTTTTCATTGAGAGGATTATGCTCATTTTTGCTGGACATATAATTATAGGTTGTAGTCCTGGATCCTTTGATTTTTGAAATATCAATATCCCATGTCTTCCATGTCATTTAATGTTGAAGCTGCTAGGTCCTATGTAATCCTGACTGTGGGTCCTTGATATTTGAATTATTTCCTTCTGGCAGCTTATAGTACTTTTTCCTTGGCCTATGGGTTCTGGAATCTGATTATAATAGTCCTGGAATATTTTATTTAGGAGGTCTCTTTCAAAAAGTGATTGTTGGATTATTTCTATTTCTATTTCTTCCCTCTGACTTGAGGATAACAGTACAGTTTCCCCTGGTGATTTCTAGCAATATGGCAGTCAGGTTTTTTTTTAAAAATTCTGATTTTCAGGTATTCCAATGATTCTTAGATTATTTTTTTTTCTGTACCTATTTTCTAGGTTTGTAATTTTCCCAGTGATATATTTTAGATTTTCCCTTCCTTTTATTTTTCAATTTTTGATTTTGTTTTATTGTTTCCTGTTGTCTTATGGTTTCATTAGCTTCTATTTACTCGATTCTAATTCTTAGGAATTTATTTTCTTCCATGAACTTTTGTTTCCTTTTCCATTTGGCTAATCCTACTCTTTAAGGATTTGATTTCTTCAGCTTAAAAAATCATTTTTTTTTGCCTCCATTTCCATTTGACTGATTCTATTGCTTAGGGAGTTGTTTTCTTCAGTGAATTTTCCTATCAATTTTCTTATTATTTGGTTTTTTTTTAACTTCTTTTCAATTTCTTCCAGGGATTGTTTTGAGTCCTGATATCTTTTCTCATTTGTATTTGAGGCTTTGCAGGTTTCTCTTTTGGCATTGTTGTCCTCTTTTGAGTTCTTAATTTGGTCTTTTCTGTCTCTAAAGCACTTTTTAGGTTAGAATTTTTTTCTTTTTGTCTTTTTCTCATTTTTTCTAGTCCCCCCTTCCTTGTTATCTTATCTATCTCTTGATATTCTTCTCCTTTCCTGGGGTAGAAAGTGGTCTGCTCCAATTTTTCAGAGTACTCTTTTCTGGTACTTTGTAGTTGTGCTGATTTCTTGTAGTCTCAGGGCTCCTGTGCCACATGAGAATTTGTAAGTTTCCTGCCTTCTCTACCTGTGTGGAGTGCCTCTGGCTGGATTTGTTGCTGTTCTGTAGCTTTGTTGCCTCTGGCAGAATTATTGGCTGCTCTAAGATCTGATGGTTCTCTCAGATGCTGTGTTGCCTGGGATGCTCTGTCCTCTTATTCCAGTGAGATGTGTTCCTCCAGCTCCCCTTTGTTTTGAGGTGATTTCTTTAGTGTATGTGTTCATGGAGGGATTTGGGGAGCAGAGGATCCTTTATTTCACCATCTTAGGATCAAGCATGCAACTGTCCTCCAATGATAACACTTAAAAAACTTTATAGATTACAAAGCACTTAGCATTAATTTTCTTTTTCTTTTTTAGAACTAATTAATTTTTGACATGCCAATACAACTTTTTAATAATCATTTTCTGACATTTCAATATCTATTTTTCTCTCCTTCCCTCCCCAAGAAGGCAGGTATTATGATATAGGTTGTACATGTGTTATCACATAATATGTATTTCCATGTTCATCATGTTGTAAAAGAAGACACATATCATTTACATTGGAGAAAAAATTCATGGAGGAAATAAAGTGAAGAATGGCATGCTTCATTCTGCATTCAGATTCTGTCAGTTTCTTCTATGGCAGTGGATAGTTTTTGTTTTGTTTTGTTTTGTTTTGGTTTTGTTTTGTTTTGTCAGAAGTCCCTTGAAATTGTCCTGAACACTTGCATTGCTGATAATAGTTAATTCATTCACAGTTGGTCATTGAACATTATTGCTGTTACTGTGTACAGTGTTCTCCTGGTTCTGCTCACTTCACTTTTCTTTGTTTCATATAAGTCTGTCTAGGTTGTTTTGTAATTGTCTTGTTTGTCATTTCTTATGGCAAAATGGTATTCTACTGCAACCACACACAACAGTTTGTTCAGCCATTTTCCAACTGATAAACAACCTTTCCATTTACAGTTCTTTGCTATCACAAAAGGAGCTGCTATTTGTACAGTTATATTCCACCCCCCACCCCCCATTTTTGATCTCTTTGGGATAGAGACCTATCTGTAGTATTCCTGGGTAAAAGGGCATATGTTATTTTCCTTGACTGACTGCCCCCTTTAACAGCTCTAGAGGGTAGGTGCTCTAAATTATCTCAATTTTCCAGAACGGAAACTGAGTCTGAGATTGTTACTTACCCAACATAATATGGCTAATGTCTGATTCCAGTTAGGATCTTTCTGTCTCAGGCACTCTGCCCACTAATTAATTTTTGGCCCATTTGATGTTCCCTATACCTGACTTTCAATTTACCTCTTACGTGCTTTTCCCCAGGCTGTTGCCCCTTCTCTGGAATATGCCTCCATTTTATATCTACCACTTACAATCCTTTTACCTCCTCAATGAGGCTAAAGTGTCAGGTCCTATATTAGGCCTTTCCTGTTCTCATGCTAAATTTTTGTGCAATTTCTTTAGTCTATTTTGAATTTATTTCTCATTACTTTTTTACTCCATTGAATTTAGGCTTCCTGAGTGGGGGAGAATTCTTCCTTCCTTCCTTCCTTCCTTCCTTCCTTCCTTCCTTCCTTCCTTCCTTCCTTCCTTCCTTCCTTCCTTCTTTCCTTCCTTTCC
>NC_058133.1:47231117-47303461 GCF_016433145.1 Gracilinanus agilis
TCCTTTCCTTTCCTTTCCTTTCCTTTCCTTTCCTTTCCTTTCCTTTCCTTTCCTTTTCTTTCCTTTCCTCAGAGTCTAGCAGGGATACAGGTGGCCCTGTAGATACTTAATTAAGTAGGTGTTTAATACATGTTTTTTTTAATTGAATTAAATAATAATATTGGCAATAAGCACAACTCTGGAATTTTTTCTGTCTCTGGCTATATAAAACTCTGGGATTGTGCATGCTAAGGAAGCCAAAGTGTCTATCAAAGCAATTTCTTTAGTAGGCTAGGTTTGGAAACTGGTACTTAGAAGTCCGTGCTAATGACCTGGTAATTGTTTTAATGGATTTTCAATGAAGTGTAAAGTTCTCTGCTGACTTCTTAACAAAGTGTAAAGGTTTCAATAGAACTATTCTAACTTCTATGAATTTGTCTCTCTCTGGTTACTGACTCAAATAACTTTTCCACTACCCTTCTGGTTCAAATCTGGCCTCAGGCAATTAGTTGTGTGGCCCTGGGTAACTCACTTAACCTTTCTCTGCCTGTTTTTCTTCTCTATATAATTGAGATAACAATAACAACTATCTTGTAGGGTTGTTGTGAGAATCAAATGAGTTAATATTTCTAAAGCATTTTGCAAACCTGAAACTGCTGTACAAAAGCTATTATTATTTCTGGATGTTTCATGCATAAAAACAGCTTCAGTTTTGATTAAATGGCTTAAGAAAGAGGAAGGACAAAAGTCAATGTGCTAATTCCAGTACATAATCTTTTTTTTTTTTTTTTTTTTTTTTTTTTTTTTTTTTTTTTTTGCTGTAAGAAAGATAAGAAGGATGTCCTTAGAGAAATCTGGGAAGATTTGTATTAATTGATACAGGCTGAAATGAGAAGAAAACAGGAGAAAAATTTATAACATTACATAGATAATTATGTGACAAATCATGTACTCTAAATTTAAAAAATAACTTCCTTCACTCTCTCCTTCCTTCCTTCGTTTCTTATTTCCTTCCTTCCTCTCTCCCTTTTCCCATTTCTCCCTTCCTCTTTTCCTCCTTTCTTTCCTCCCTTCCTTTCTTCCTTCCAACAAATTGGGAATATTTAGGAAAGGTCCATTTGGACAGAATTTGAGACCTGGAAGGAACCTTAGCAGTCATTTATTCCAAACCATGTATGAAAGGCAACCTATCTTTCACTTACCCAGCAAGAAATTCTCCAGTCTTTGCTAGATGGCTTCCCCCTTTGGAGGTGAATCATTCTATCTAGAAGAAGCTTAAATTAGGAAGTTTTCCTGAACACTGGACCAAACTTATCTCTTTCTAAATGCTACCTATTTTCCCCAGTTCTGCCTTCTTGAGCCAGTCTAGTCTCTTTTGGTTTTGACATCCCACATGACTTGAAAACATATTTTATCACTCCCTTGATCCTACTTTTCTTCAAGCCAAACATTCTCTGTTCCTTCAATTGAGCAACATGACCCTTCTCCATCATAGCTGTCCTCTGGAAGCTCTTCTGCATATTAGTTGTGCCTGGCAAGTTGTGTGTTCTATATAAATGTCATATAAGAACCCCAAATAGGGACTATTACCTCCTTATTTCCTGATATTATATCTCATATAATACAGTCCAATATCCCATTATTTTATTTTATCATTTTTTGCCATAATATTATGGTACCGATTCATATTAAGCTTTGCCCCTAAATCCTCAGATATTTTTTCAGGCCATCTGCTATATAGTTATGGCTCTGTGTCTGCTCAACCCTCCTATTCTTGTGAGGTTGATTTTTAGAACCTGTTAATAATTATAACTAACATTTATATAGCACATCCAACTTGCCAGGCACAATGCTAAACACTTTGCAAATATTATTTCATTTTGCTCCTTACAACAACCCTGGAAGGTAGGAGTTATTCTAAACCTCATTTTATAGCTGAAGAAATAGACAAACAGAGTTAAACGACATGCCCAGGATCACATAGCTAGTGTCTGAGAATAAATCTGACTCAGATCTTCTTGGCTCCAAGTTCGTTATCTCTATTGAATTTCTTCTTAATTGATTCATTCTAATCTTGAATCAACTGAAGTCCTCCAGTAATGAGAAATTAAGAAGCCACATTTATATGGGGATTTAAGGTCTAAAGCCTTTTCCTCAGAAAATCTTATGAGGAAAGTAAGGTATGATTGCCTTTATTTTAAAGAAGAAACTGAGGCTTCCTGAGACAACATTATTTGCCCATGTTCACACATCTGGTAAAGTTGGGTATAAGACCAGATTTCCTGACTCAAAGAACAATAGCCACCCATTACAACATGCTTTCTTCTTGGTAGGAGACAGAGTACTTGGTGTATGGCTCTCCAATTCCCATTTTAAAAATGTAATTCTTAGTCCAGATGGCCAAATGTTCCATTTGTGGCCTTGTGTAGTGTTTCTGCTAAAGCATTTCCATCCAATTGATATTCAGCATTTCCCCTTACATTACTGCTTTGTTAAACTGTTTTCGGAAATTTATTCAAGCTAACCTAAGAAGCGTTCAGGAAATGGACTCATTCCTCTCACTTCTGAATGGGTATAGAGTTGTGAACTATAGAATTGTGTTCCTTCCCTTACCTGGCCAATTGTGAAGAGTACCTCAGCATCCAATGTGTTTTATAGTTGAATATGTGTGTCCTTTAGCTTACCATTAACTCTGGGGCACAATCTAGGACTGTGAATATGCTGGAGACTGGACAAAAGACCCTACATCATAGCATGGAATTCCACCCAGTTTAAGATAAATCTATCTTGAACTGGGTCCAAGGACTTTTATAACTGAAATTACTGGAAGAACCTCATTAGAATGCTTTCACCCACAGCATGGTCTGGTGGCATGAACCCACAAGGACAAAGAGGCTCCAGAGTGGTGGAAAATTAACATATTGTGACTTTGCATCAAAGGAAGGGATTAGAATGCAAGGGCATCAGGAAAACAAGCAAGGCTTGCAGCAAAAGGGCACTTTATAGAGACTGATGGGGTTTGCAATTTGGTCTCCTGGTTTGGGGACCTACCTGCTGTTCTCTTATTCATTCATGTCTGATTCTTCATGACCCCATGGTCTATACAGTCCATTGGGTTTTCTTGGCAAAGATACTAGGGTGGGGGTCAGTTAAGTGTCTCAGTGGGTTAAGATGCAGTCCTAGAGATGAAAGCTCTTGGATTCAAATCTGGCTTCAGACATTTTCTAACCATATGACCCTGGGCAAGTCACTTAACCCTCATTGTCCAGCCCTTATTCCTCTTCTTCCTTGGAACCAGTACATAGTATTGATTCTAATCATATTTGGATTCCAATCTAAAAATGAAAGGTCAAGGCTTAAAAAGGATACTAGAGTGGTTTGCATTTCCTTTTCCAGGGGATTAAGACAAAGAGAAGTTAAGTGACTTGCCCAGGGTTATACAACTAGTAAGTGCTTGAGTCTGAATTTGAAGTCAGCTCTTTCTGACTCCAGGTATCTATCCACTTAGTCACTTAATTATCTTCTTGGACTTAGACAATCTTAATTCTATTATAGTAGAGGAATAAATGTGTGGAGAGAAGAGCAACCTGGATGGAGAAGGTTCTTGAGGATTTGTTGAAGAAAATAAAGTTGCTGAGCTTGGAGAAGACTTCAGGGTAAGAGACACATGATAGGACCAGAGAAGGAAATGGCAAATAACTGTAATATCTTTGCAAAGACAACACCATGGACAATATAGTCCATGGAGTCATGAAGCAACGGACACAACTGAAAACTGAATAATAACAAACATCATAGAACTCTTGAATATTTGAAAGTCTGCTATATTGGAAGGGGATTTTGATTCATTTTGTTTGGCCCAACTAGGATATGCTTATTAATGCTTACCAACAGGTTGTGGGAGGAAGGAAGTATTTCTGACACATTTTTCCCCTAAGCATGATCAATTTATTAGTATGGCTAGCAAATACCAATAAACTAGATCTAAAGCCCCTCAGTAATCAAGGATAAAACTGTCTGACACATTTTTAAGTTTAATCTGCTTTATTAATGTTTTTTCTCTCTCTTTCTTAAGTCAAGATAATAAATCAAGCCATGATTTTTACATCCAATAGATTTCAGAGGTATAAATGCTCACACTGAAATTTAGTATTCAGTTTTCCAGTCTATTTGAATTGGTTCCAGAACACCCTTGGATCCTAGATTTTTCTAGGCACAGGGAGTGATTTCTGGCTACCAGAAAACAATTAAAATAATTATAAGCTGTCCCATAATGGAATGGACTTCCTCTGGAGGTAGTAAATTTCTTGCAATTAAGTGTCTTCATGTGGAAGATGGATAGTTACTTGGTAAGGATAGTATTAAAAGTACAAATGACTTGGATGAAGGCACAGAAAATATGCTCAACCATTAGGAATACAACTTAAAGCTGACATGGACAGCTAACAGTATTGATGACAGACTTGGGATATAAAAAGATCTTGACAAACTAGGGCACTGGGTTGAATCTAGTTGGTAAAAATCAATAGAGATTAATATAAAGTCTTACAAGGGTTCAAAAATCACCTTTACAAGTGCAACATGGTGTATCTATGCAGACAAAAAAAAAGTATAATAGGATGTTAGGCTGCTAGAAGAGAGGTATACTAGCCAAGATGAATCCATTAGAATTTGAACTCTTTTATGGTAGAGGCCATTTTTTTCTTGTCTCTTTATCTTCAGCTCTTAGCACAGAGATTTTGCACATGGTAGATGCTTGATACATATTTGTTCATTGAAATATTAGTCTATAAGGTAAGGGGTTGGGAACTCAATAATTTAAAGATCCCCTTCAATTCAAATTTTATGATCTATTCCCCAAAGCTGGTTCAATCTAGGGTTTCCCTTGAAATGGAAAAGAAAGAACACGAGGGCTTAAATACTGGATTGCTATTATTTTGGCTCAGGTTGACCTCTATTCTCTCCGTTGTCAAGGGAGATCCAATTTAAGACTGCCAGAATGCTTGTTAGAAGAAACATAATTCAAGCCTCACACATCTTTCCAAACCTATGTCTATATCTTCTTTAATTTTCTTTCTTAGATGACACTAGACAGATTCCCTAGCTTCTTCTCAGCTACTTCTAGTTTATAAGCTGTGGACTATTCAACCATGTGGGCAGCTAAAGAGTAGAGTAGATAAAGTGCTGGACCTGGAGTCAATGAATTCAAATCCAACCTCAGCCACTTACTGGCTATGTAATCCTGGGCAAGTCAATCCAGTTTGCCTCAGTTCTTCATCTGGAGATGGAAATGGCAAACCACTCTAGTACCATTGCCAAGAAAACCCCAAATGAGATCATGAAGACTCAGATAGTACTGAACAATTTAATCATCTACCATTTCAGAACACATTTCTGGAAGTCGCTTTAATCCATCTACAATTCTGAGTATCATTTCAAAAGGTGATCCATTTTTAAGACAAGAAGAGTTTAGGTACTGGGAGAATACCTGTTTAAAATAAACAACTAAGAGCCATTGCGAATCTGGACCCAGAGCTGTCCTCTCCATTTCAGGATTTCTCCAAACACAAGTAATCGTACTTAAATATCAATCCTGCTTCATGATTTAATCAAAAAGCTTCTCTGTTCCTACCTTACTTCATATTAGACTTCCATGAGACACTGTAGCAAATGTATCCAAAAGTCTACATAATTTATGTCTACTTCTCTTTCTCCCTTATCACACAAAGGGTATTCATGAGTCAAGTGTGGGAAAGCGTTTGTGACACCCTGGTGACTGCCTCTAAGGAAATCAGCCTTTCCCTAGTCTTGGACCAGTCCACCCCTTTTTAATGACCAACATAACAGTCACACAGCTTGGGAGGGTTTGGATGATACTTTGTGTGCCTTTTGGAAGTGCTTTGCCACTATTTCATTTGTATTTCTTCAAAGTTTTAAATGGTAAATAATCATAAAAAAAACCCAACTTATCTTCTTTCTTAGAGCCAATACTATGTATTGTTCTAAGGCAGAGAAGTGGTAAGGGCTAGACAATAGGGTTTAAGTGACTTGCCCAAAGACATACAGCTAGTAAGTGTCTGAGGTCATATTTGAACCCAGTACCTCCTGTCTGTGGTTCTGCTTCTCTATCCACTATATAATTGCTTCCCCACTAAATAATTACTTTTAAAGTCCTCTCTGAAATTTTTTCCTTTTGATTTTTTAGTTCTTTCTTGCTTGATACTACCCTATACCTCAGAAGTCCTCATTGATCCCCAAAGCTTATTTCCCTTATATCCACACAGCCTGAATTCAAAGCACTGTCCTATGGATCAGGTCCCATGAGTAGAAAGGACAGTTGTAGAGAGATTGAGAGCCTGGAAACTCCCATCTAGGTTATTGGGACCTATTTCATTGATCAGAGTTCCGTGGAGTTGAACTCATGTCAGTACAACAAAGACCGATAATTTTATTGTTATGGGAACTGCCTTTAATCAAAAAAGCAATGATTTACTAATCTCTAACAATTCCTATTTTCAAGGAGCTTCATAGGGCAGTTAGATGGGACAATGGACTCCACTGGACTTGGAGTCAGCAATCCTGATTTTGAATACTGTCTTTTATACTTACTAGCAGTGAGTCACCTGGGCAAGTCACTTGTCTTCTCTCAGCCTTAGTTTCCTCATATGTAAAATAAGAGTCATAACACCAATTATATAATTATATAAGGTTATTAATTGAAAGAGACAAAATAAGGTGCTTTGCAAATGTAAAATTGCTAAGTAAATTAGTAAAAGAAAATAATATTAGTGCTGTATTTTTAGGATATTTTCGGATTTTTAGACAATTTAGGATTGTCTGTTGGAAACAATTTGAGAGAGAGAGAGAAACAGAGAGAGAAAGAGAGAGAGAGAGAGAGCTCCAAACTAGAATAGTTTCTTATGCCCTGAAAGATTACTTTCTTCCTCAAGATTTCAGGTAACATTTTATAGGAATCTTGAATAAAGGAAAAGATCTCATATTAAAAGCCGCTGTTGTGTGATACTTCAGAATAGCCACTATTCCGTTTCTTCTTGAACTACCTCCCTCAAGGATACAAAAGGGTTTCCTTCCTAGGACCACTCTCTCATTTCTTTCTTCATTCATTCATTCATTCATTCATTCATTCATTCATTCGTTCGTTTGTTTGCAATGCAAATAATACTATTTATTTTTTATTTGCAAAAATTATTTAATTAATTTAGAATATTTTCCCATGCTTACATGATTTATGTTCTTTCCCTCCCCTCCTCCCAATGCCCTCCCATAGCCAATGAGCAATTCCACCGGGATCAGTCTCTTAAACTTGAATGAAAAAGGGTTCACTGCCTGTAGTTGGATCATGTTACCAATCTCTGAAGTTGGCTATGGAGTCAAATGGTCTTCTCTAGACCAAGAGTTTTTGCTTATCACAATTAATCCATTTCCTAGAGATGGATCATGGCCTTTGCTCTACCCATTTTTCTAAAGGGGAAAGCCTAGAAATGATGCTAACCTGGAGAAATATTCTTTCTAACATTTCAAGAGAAACTAAAAGAAAAATTTTTAAATGATTTCATGCTATCTTTTAATATTACTTACAGAGGGAAAACATGTATACATACATACATATGAATAAACATAAAAATGCCCATCCCATCAAATAGCATTCATTAAATGTCTATATGCCTGCACTGTGCAGTTAGGATATAAAAAATAAATCAAAAACAGTTCTTGCTTACAAAGAATTTATCATTTATGGAAGAGACAACATGTAAACAAACAGGGATATACAAAACAATACACATGGAACAGTCCTGTCCAACCTTGGACTAGTTGACTTGGGAGGAGTTATGATTTTTAAGCTATGGAGGGATTATAAATAGAAGGAATTTTCTACTGGATAGGAGGTTTTTTTTTTTTAAGACCTGGAGAAAAATGGTCAGTTTTTCTCATTACACAAAGTAGTTAGAAAGGCCCTAGCAGGTAGTAGAAATAGATGACTTGAAAGATCAGAACTGATTTGCAACTTAAAGTCTTAGAAAGCTGCCTGAGATTCAATGATATTATATGATTTGCCCAGGATTCACAGAGTTCATAAGTATCAAAGATGCAGTTTGAAATCCAGGTCTTCAGGATTCCAAGACCAGTGTTCTAGATCATGGTCATTTGCCATTCACTCACACACGAATGAGAAAAAGATCGCATTTGTTGTTGTTCACTTGTTTTTCAGTTGTATCCAACTCTTCATGATCTGTTTGGGATTTTCTTGGCAAAGATGCTTTTTTGGCATTTCCTTCTACAGCTCATTTAACAGATGAAGAAACAGGCAATTAGGGTTAAGTGATTTGCCCAGGATCACATAATTAGTGAATGTAGTAGTATGTGAACTCAGATCTTCTTAATTTCCAACTCCAGGGCTCTAACCATTGTACCACTTAGCTGCTTCTTCATCAATTCAATTTCTCTTATTTCCTTTTCTCCTTTATTTCCTATCATCTAGGTTCATGTTTACTCTCTAATATTAGAGATAAGGCAATAAACAGAGATGGAAAAGGCCAAAACTTAACTATAGACTGTATATTTGGAGCAATTATCTTCGGAGGTTGGATGGGTCTCAATACAAAACACTTCTTAATCATGAAAGACATTTGTATTAGAAGTTACTCCCAGTAAGCTTTGGTTCTTATCTTTTAATTTTCTTCCCTGAGCTTAGAGCCTACTCACACATTTTTGTTTGCTCCCCCCAACCCCCACTTCTCTGCCTTCCTTTGCTGGGTTTATAAGGTTGACTTCATCTTGAAAACACAATTCATTTTTGGTTGGAGGCTAAGAGTCATCTTGAAAATTTAGAACCATCATCATAGATCAACCTTTCACACTTAATAAATGACTAAATGTGATTTGGCATCCAAATGATGGCCCGTTTGAACCATACAAGGGGACAAACCCAGTCTGAAACACAGCTGACCAGTTCATTTCAGCCATTTCTGCCTGGATACAGATCACTGCAGCTGAATCATGTGTTAATGCTTGCATCATTTTTCATGATGAGCACAATGAATGCCGTAGCTATGTTATATCCACTCATTTGGAGTAGCTAGGGACAGCTTCTGTGGCAGAATTTGTAGAGAGCGAGTCATGTCTATCCTTCATGGAGAGGATGCCCATTGCCTCTGGGCACCAGGATATATTAAGCACTCCATTGCATGGGGATTGGACTCAGAAAGGTGCCAGATCCCCTGCATTTGGTCTGATGAGTTATTTAGAGAATTTCTTTTTTCCCCTGAATATCTGAAGCTTAATCCCAGTGAGGAGAACTGTCATTTTCTTCCTAGACAGGAGCTGAACTGTCTTCCTGAATACCCCCGGGCTTTCTGAACTCAGAAACCTTTTATTGCAAGTTCTTCTCTAAGTTTCAGGGAAGTTACTTACACAATTCTCATGATGGGCCGGGGGAACTTGCATTTCATTGGCCCACAGTTCTATCTTGGACACGTGGCCCCCTAAAGAATGTGGCTTCATAGGTGATTACGGAAATGGTCTCCAGTATTATTATTTTTTTTCTGGCAGGGAAGGGAGGCAATCTAGGTCCCAGACTGACTCAATTAAATCAGTAGTCTCTCCCCAGTCCAATAGAGCCAACCTAAAGCTTCCAGAAACAAGCAAGTATGATGCTCCAAAGACTTGGATATCCTTTCTTCCAGGATTGTTAATAAGGAAAGTGCTTTGTGGTTTCAAATATCAAAGAAATCAGAGTTTCAATTATTGTTATTTTCTTTATCATTTGACCAGTTGTCCCTTGGCCTGAAACACTCTCCCCTTTCACTTCTCCTTCTTAGCTCCTGTAGTTCCTTGCTGTTTAATCCCACTTTTTGAAAGAAGTGTCCTGACTCTCCACAATTGTTAGTGCCTTCCCTTTGAGATGGCTTTCATTTTTCTCTGTATATATCTTCTTAAAACTTAAAAATATATATCAATTTTTAAACTCTTATCTTCTGTCTTAGAATTGATATGGAATGTCAGTTTCAAAGTGGAAGAATGGTAAGGGCTCAGCAAGTGAGGTTAAGTGACTTGCCCAGGGTCACATAGCTAGGAAATATCTGAGGTTGATAAAATTATAAATTGTTTTAATGAACACAAAATAATTGATTTTCTCTTCCCTACCATATCTCATTGGGAAAGAAAGAAAGAAAAACAATATTCTGGTAATGAAAATATATAATCAAAGAAAACAAATTCCTCAACAAAGTCAGGAATGGAAGAGGAAGGAACAAATCCTTATTAAATGCCTACTGTGTACTAGTCATTGTGTTAGGCATTTTATAAATATCACCTCATTTGATCTGTTTATATAATTTATTTTTTTAAAAACTCAATAATATTTTAAAGAAAAACAACCCCGTGTGGAAATTTGTTATTACATTTAATTGATGAAAGAAAAACAACTCTGAAACACTTTGGAACCCAAGCCAAAATATTTATGGGTATATATTTTGCATATATGCAGTTATTTTCAGCTTGTCTCTCCCCTATAAAAATATGAGATTCTTTTTAATTTTTTTTTTAGTTTTTTGTTTTTGGTATCATTAATCCCCATGCAGTGGCATGCACAGTGCCTGGCAATAGGTCAATCAATCAATCTACTATGTGGCTACATAGAGAGTACTAAATAAATGCTTGTCCACTGAATAGGGTTTCTGACACTCAGGGCAAGGGAGTTGAGCAGCTGGGGGCACCTGGGGAAACATCACACACTGGCTAGTGGAAAGAGAGGGGTGCAAGAAGTCCTTTAGACCTAACCTCCAAGGTCTCAAAATCTCACTTCTCGTGCAAAGCCAGCCTCCTCTTTTACTAACAAATGAATCTCTGTGAACCTTTGTTGATCCTCCAGATTATTAATGCTGCATTGCTTTCCCCTCTCTGCATTTTTACTTGCATTTTATATGAATTTTTAATTCACTTACTTATGTACATATTGTTTCCCTCTGGTGGAATAAAGCTGATCGAGTACAGAAACATTTTTGATTTTGTGTCTCTTTCCCTGGTCCTTGGCCTGATCCATAGTAAGTGCTTATTAAAACCTTGTTGGATTCAATTAAGTCAGATTACTGATAATTGAACATAGTCAAGCCAGGGAAGGAACAGCTTCCTCCTTCTCTTCTCCCCCCAGCCAGCAGTTCCACTGGCAACCTCACATGTTGCCAGTGACTTAAGGGAGGGGGCAAGTCATGGCTATCATCTCCCTCAACTCTGCTATTTGGAACCAAAAAGGTGATGGAGAGAAATGGCAGGATAATTAATTCCCCCATAATGTGCCTGAAACTCCCAGCTTCTCTTTCCTGTATTGCAAATTCTTTTGAGATCTTTATTGTAGAAATACTGTGGCCACACTTTTCGAGATCGAGGTTATCCATGTCTCCCCCTTCAGATTTTAGGGTACTGTTGAGGCAAAGGCCTGTTGGACCCAGCTTGTATAGGCTCTCAGGAGTCAATTGTTAAATTTCAAGAGTGAGCATTTACACCTTGGAAATGCTCAGATGCTACATAAATCAGGGCTTGACTTATTATTTTGTTGACTGTCTATCCTTAAGAAAGAGGGAAAAAAGTGTTACTAAAGCAGATTAAATTTAAAAGAATGTTTTGAGGAGAGCTTGTTGTTAAACCTTTCCAGCAGATCCTTTTTTCTTTCTAATTTCTCTAGCTCAGCCCCGCTACAAGGTGTTAGTCCCAGTCAGTGATCCAGCTGCCCCAGTTCCATATAAGCAGTTCACATCAATTGACTTTTACAAAGAGATATTTACTGTGGAGGTAAGAACTGAGTTATAAACATTCCCTCAACACACGCTTCCAGGTGCCCCCTCAGTTCCAAGAGATAGATAGTAGGCTAAGATTTAACACAATTTCTACATAGAATTTGCCCATTCACGTTAACTTCCAAGGGGGCATCTCTGCTCCTCCTGGACTGGGCCAGGCAGGTTGCTTGGGAATTCGTGCCTTGTTTTCTTTTTTTCTAGAAATTCCCAGAATGGATACCAGCTCCTGAGCTCTGGCTGGTTTACTCTACTTGAACCTCACAAGGTGGTTGGTAGTGTATAGTTAGAAACACTTGTACCTTTGGACTTCATCTCCCAGCATCCCTTTCCCTGCACCCCCACATTTGGGTCTTCACATATTGTTTATAATTTCTGTAACTCCGCCCCTCTCATTCTCTTTTTTATGCCAGCATGGCTGAGTTAGCATCCTTTTTTCTCTAGTGTTTTACTTCAATTTCTTATTAATAAACTTTATAAATATAATACTTTTCAGATATTGGATATTAATTTTAATTCTTACAGTAGTCATTCCCAGTCTCCTTCACCTAAAACAGGAAAGAAGACATGTAAAGGTGCAAAGAACAAAGGCTCTGAATATTGGCCACATATCAGCTTTAGGTGGTAAGGGAGTATAGGATTTTTTCTTTTTTTTTTTTAAAGTATTGATTCTAAGGTAGAACAACAGTAATGACTAGGCAATTGGGGTTAAGTGACTTGCCCAGGGTCACACAGCTAAGAAATGTTTGAGGACAGATTTGTACCCAGGACCTTCTGACTCCAAGCCTAGCTCTCCATCTACTATTATTTACATGTCCCTAAAGCATTGCCTCTTACCAGAATTTGGCCAAACAAGAAAGACTCAAGACAAGTACAGGTCCATGGCTGAGTAAAACCTTTTGAATTAAACCCAGGTCTGACAACAGTCTTTTTCCATATCATGTGGATGGCAGGTCAATAGTTAGAGAATATTAGCATATGATCCAAATTATACCCAGTTTAAAGAGTGGCATTTCCATTATATATTATCATGCCTGGGGAAGCAGGCTTCCTACTGATTGAGATTTCCAGGCTGTCCCCTGGGTTTGGTCTCTTCATCTCCACTTTCAGACTTCCCTGTCTGTCTTCAACTAAAATCCTGCTTTGGGCAAGAAACCTTTCCCAATCACAATTAGTGCCAATCCCCTCTCCCTGAGAGTATCTCTGATATATCTTGCTTGTATATAGCTGTTTGCATGTTGAACCCCCAATCAGACTATGAACTCCCTGAAAGCATGGATTGTTTCCATCTTTCTTTGCATCATGGACACTGAGCACAAGGCTTGGCATTAAAGTCCTTAATAAAATGCTTGTTGATTTGATTTTGGGGCATTGCATCACGCCGTGTCTCTCCCTGAATTGTAAGAAGCCCCCTATTTCTGAGTTATATTGGTTATGTGACTCATATTCTTTTGGAAATTAATATTTCTTCCTCTGACCTTTGCTTGGGGATTGTAGGGAATGATTTTTGTTTCCAACACAAGCTTCTGCCTTACTTGCTAAACTAAAGTAAAGTACCTTTTAATGGCAATATTTTTCTTTTTTTAGTTGCTTCCCATCCCTAGCCTATTTGATAAGGTGGATGGGACTCTCAACTTTGCAGCTAAATCACTGTTGTCACTTAAACTTGCTGAAGTTTTAACTCAAAAAAACTTTGCTTTGGGATTTGGATATACTGTGCGAATTGAAGTGTGCTGCTATAATTTTAAGGTTATTCAAAGAAAAGGAAGTTAGATCCAAGCAGGAAGAAGCTCTGAAGTGATCAGAAGGGAAGGGAAAGAGGGAAGTGAGGAAGCAAAGGAGAGACAGACAGACAAAGAAACAGAGAGACAGAGAGGAAGGAAAAGAAGCTATAGATATAAGCAAAAAGAAAGACAGTTCCTGCCCTCAAGGAATTTAGATTCTAAATGAGGGAACATAAAACACATAAAAATAAGCTATAAGGGGCCAGGGGAGAATGTCAGAGACGAGGCAGGGATAGGAATGAAGTTAAGCCAGCTTGGACATTCCTTCAAAATGGAACCATGTGCTCTGATCCTTTTCTACAAGGCATAGCAACCCAGAAAGGAGCCAAGGCACAGATCCAGCCCAACATCATCAGATCACATATCTAAAGTTAGAAGGAACCGTAGAGACCATCAAGTAATTTGACTTGGAAATTCCACATTTAGGAAATTTTGAGTCTGGTACTAAAAATAAAATATCTTCTAGGTTTCATTAGGACAGGGTGATCTTTTCAGGGCTGTGTGTGTGTGTGTGTGTGTGTGTGTGTGTGTGTGTGTGTATGTGTGCATCTTGAAGTCCTGCTGTTGAGTTCCCTGACCCCTTATTTCTTATGGACAAGGAACATTACTTTACCTTTCTCGTAGCCTCTTATGCCACCTTTTCATTTGATTTCCCCTGCCTGACATTCTTATTCCATTTTTCTTTAGTCTCAAGAAAAGAAAAACAAAGGCAGCCACATAAATGCAAACTTTTATTCCTATTTTTTAAAAAAAAGTTGGACACATTTTTGTGTCATCTGAATCGTCTTTCTTAAGATGGTCTTTCCCTTTTTACTAGATATATTTGATCAGTTTGAATGTATAGCCTGAGCCTACCACAGGGTACAAATATATGACGATAAAAGTATTTTTGTTAGTTTCAACTCAGCTGAATTCTCATATCTCATTTTTCAGTTGGGGCTGTGGTGGGGGTAACATTAAAATATGGGAAGAGTAAAAAAAACATCTTTTTCAAAAGCAGTTTCAGAAAAGCAGCCACATCCAGAAACCTGGGGGACACCCCCTCACCCCAGGCCTGCTGATACTCAAGATATAAGGGAAATAAGATCTGTTTGAAGTGCTGTATTAGGTGGCATTTTGGATTTTAGTATTTATAATTATCCTTTATAAAGCTGTGTCCAAGAGAGTGTTTCTCCATCTTACAAGGTAGCCCAGAAAGCACTCTGTAGTCCAACTCTCTTTTGTACAGATCCATCTATCCATCCATCCATCTATCCATCCATCCACCTATCCATTCAATAAGCAGTTTCTAAGTACCTATTTGGTGTTAGATACTGTGCTAAGAACTGGGGATATAAACCCTTCTAAATACATTGTTTCACAAAGCTTCCATTATATGGCAGAGAGGATGGTGAAAGAGGGGAAGACAATGAGTGCCCAGATAAGTAAATATAAAAGATATACAAGCCACATACAAACTAATATACTGAAGAAGTGAAATGTAGGTGTGTTGACAGGTGTATTAAAAAATCTATTTGCAGGTGCTACCTGGAGGAGGACCAAGAATTTATGGGATCCTATAGTTGGAAGAAATAACAAAGGTTAATATTGTTCTTTGCTGGAAAATGAGAGCAAGGGAGAAAAAAACAACTCAAAAGAAAATTGACAAGACATACTGTTTCCATCCACCATCTATGAAAATACACATATTTGACATACATCCTGGCAACAATATAGATTTGCAAAAGCTTTCTCCTAACCCCCCTAGATATTTCAACAATAATGATCTGTTTTAAGATCTTTCTAGCTATCAAATAATGAACTAAAGGAGTTAAGGGCCTGAAGCAAAGTAGAGAACTATTGATAGTCTAGCTAGCTTTTATTAAATGACTCATAAATACCAGGGAGGAAATTATGGTAGTTATTATAAGCTTATTTTAATTAAAATAAGAATTGCATTCATTTCTTCTATTATGAGGATTTACTTGGTATCCATCAGCATAGGAGTTAGACAAATTCAAACACTTAGCAATAAGTCCAATGTAGAAGGCAGTATCCTTATGAGGAGGTTACAAATGGGAACATTGGTGACCTGGATTAATTTTCTAGCTTTGCTATGCAATTGTTCCAATCTTACAGAATTTTTGATTCAGTCTTCTCTGCATTATCTTTTCTATCTGCAAAATGGAAAGGGATATTGTACAAATCATCCTTGCACTCTATGATAACACTGGTCTGACAATAGACAGTTTTAGAAAAAATCATTTGACACTATTAATGCCATACTTTTAAACTCTCTCTCTCTCTCTCTCTTTCTCTCTCTCTCTCTCTCTCTCTCTCTCTCTCTCTCTCTCTGAATTTCTCTTTCAATCTCTCTTCATGAGCCAAAAGGCTTCTCTTACAGACTCATTACCAAGTGGTTAAATTTGTTCAACTTCTATTTTTCAGTTTGCCATTGGGCCCTTCATCTGCATTCTGAGGATACTAGGAACTGTTATTTAGCTTTCAGACATGCATTGTTTTGATAACCCAAGCTAGAATGACTTTTATTTGTATTGGGGCGGGAAGAGAATCTTTGATTGGACATTTCCTTTGATAGAAATGAGCAGTCTCCATCTAAAGAACTATGAATTGGTTAAGCAGTGGTTCCCAAATCTTTTGGCCTACCGCCCCCTTTCCAGAAAAAATATTACTTAGCCCCCTGGAAATTGATTTTTTAAAAAAATTAATAGCAATCAATAGGAAAGATAAATGCACCTGTGGCCATCACTGCTTCCCTAGATCACTGCAGCACCCACCAGGGGGCGGTGGTGCCCACTTTGGGAATCACTGGGTTAAGGCATAGTCCCTGTGGATGACCAAATATTCCTATTAAAAATATAGACATTTTTATGCTGGAATCTGGCTACAAGAATTGGACTCTATGGTCTGCATGCATAGAAGATTCCTGCTCCAAAATGATCATTTGGGGAAGGGAGTAGGAGGGAGTGGTTGAGAGTTTTCCAGAAAGGCTTGGGTGAGGACTGGAAACACCATTTCCTTGTGCCTGGTTGCATAAGGTTTGTAAAGGTGGATAATAGGGGCTGGGAGGGACCTAAGTAGCTTAGCAGGGTGGAATACTAGAATTATAAGGTGAAAATGATTTGGGAATGGAGAGCACTGCATATTGGAGTGGTTTTGAGGCTGAGCCATTCTTAATGGTCTTGGAAAAATTGTGGAGAATAAGAATAAAGTAGCCCAGGATTATTTCAGTTTGCAAGAAAGGAGGAATATAGTCTGAAAACGAAAAGCCTTTTAACTTGAATGCAATTCCTGGTAAAATTCTAGAATGCATTATCAAATGATTTTTAGTAAATACTAGAAAAGGAAATAGTCGTCATGGCTTCATCATGATCAGGCCAAATCAGATTAATCTCATTTGCTTTTTTTTTCTTACAAGTTTAATAAATTGGCAGATCAGTAAACTATTTTAGCTCTGATTTACCTAGATTTTAGCAAAGCAGTTAGAAATAGCTTCAAATTGTTCTTTTAGAAAAATGGCAAGAGGTTAGCTAGATGATCAGACATTTTGGTGGATTTGGAAAATAATAAAATGCCTGGAAACAAAGGGTTAGTAGACAGTGTCATCTTAGAACAGAGATTCTTAATATTGGGTAAAAGAGGGTTTGATGGAGTTGAATGGAAAAAAATAAATATATCTTTTTTTTTATTAGCCTTATTTTTTTTGTGATCCTATACATTTTAGTTGATTAATTAAAGCCATTTTTCTGAGAAAGAATCCATACAATTCCCCAGAGTATCAAAGGGATCTGTGAGTCTAGAAACATTAAGAACCTCTTTCTTTGAAGGATATTTTCAGGGAAGTACCTGAGGGATCTGTGCTTGGCAAAATATTCTTTAATGTTTTTATTAATGACCTGGTTAAAGGAAGAGATGGCACATAGATTAAATCCACAGATGAAGCAAAACAGAGAGGACTAGCTGACACATTGTATGACAGTCAGCAAACATAAAGATCAAACAAGTTACAGTATTGGGTCAAATCTATTAAGATAAAATTTAGTAATTGCACAAGAAGGGTCTTACATCTACTCACAAACTTTATAAATGCAAGATGGTGGAACATGGCTAGTCAGCAGTTCATCTAAAAGGACCTGAGATGGATTTAGTGATGCATAAGCTCAATGCATCATCATATAATATAGTTACCAAAGAAGGTAATGCCATGTTAGGTATCATGAAGAAAGACAACAGTATCTGGGAACAGGAAGATGATTCCAATTGCATTTTGCTGTGCTTAAGTCCTATCTGGAATGGTAAGTTTCAGGTTATTTTTGGAAGGAAGTTGTTTACCTAATGAGTGTCCAGAGGGAGGGACTCAAGATGGTGAAGAGGTCTAGTTCAGAGGTATCAAACACAAGGTTCATGTCACTCATGACATTCCTGAGTGTGCTCTGAACTAGACTACAATGTCATTGGGAAATATTTAATGAAATAAGTAAAATATAACAGAAAAGAGAAAATGTCAATATGTGGCTTTCTAAATCAATATGTAGCTCTCAGGGATCAATTTTTACAGTTTAGTGGCCTCGTTTTTGTTTGAGTTGGACACAACTGTTCTAGATCATGCTATGTTAGGATTGATTTTTGGCAGGAAAGGAAGATGTATGTATGTACGTGTGTGTACGTGTGTGTGTACAGATATATGTCTTCAAGTATTCGATCAGCTGTCACATAGAAGAGAGATTAGAATTGTTCTGCTTTGTCTCAGAGCAAAGAAGAAGGAAAAGGTGCCAAGAGTAAAAAAAAAAGTAAGGAAATACTTCCTACCAGTTAGAGCCAAAGTGGATTTTTCTTTCTTCTTGGAGATCTTCAAAAAAGGGAGGGATGACCATTTATCAAGTATGCCACAGAAAGAATTCTCATTCTGTCTTAGATAGTGCTTCAGGGTCTCTGAAGTTCTTCCCAGCCCTGAAATTCTGTGGTTCTATGTTTATAGGGCCAAACCTCTGAAAATAGGAAAGCAAAGGTGGAATAGAGATGATCATTCAAGAAAAGAGAAAAGAATCAGGAGACTGAATTTCACATTGGAGGCAAAGAGCAGATACAAAAAAGAAATGATATAGTGATAGAGCCAAAAGGACAAGAAGTTGTTATGGAAACAGAATAAGAATATTCCAGATCCTGGAGGTTGGCTCTATTTGGGGTCTTGGTGAAATTAAAAGTGTGACCAAGATTTTGGATGTCTATGAGATAGAATACAAACTCCTCTAAGGCTACCATTTAAGACCCTCAATAAATTGATTTTATTACCTATTCTTCTCTCTGACTTGCCAAACATACTGGTAATAAATAAACATTATTAGCAGGCAATCCTGTACCCAGGAAATGCCTGCTACCCCCAAAACTCCTACTATAAATGTTTTGTTGCCTGTGGGGTCTTTTTCCCTCCCTTTCTTATCAATTGCCTCCTTTTAGTGTATTCTAAGCTTTAGAATAATAGATATGAACATTTTAGAAACTTTATTTACATTTGATTCCTGATTGCTTTCCAAGATGGTTATACTGATTTATAAGAATGATCACCTACAAAAGGGAGTCAGTTGAAGAAACGAAATCTACTGAGAGACATTATGGAAGAGGTGAGACCCAGAGGTGGGATGAGGAGTAGAAAGGTGTCAGGGCTCTTTTTCTTATAAGATGAATTTGAGGAAAGTTTGATATGGGAACTTTGAGTTTTATATATTACCCATATATTACTCATGAGCTGGTTGGGTATCATTTCATTCATAGCCAATCTTAGTAGAATGTAAGTACCTGGATAATGCTTTCAGATAATCCTCACCAATTCTGTATTGATTGTATGTTTGTCTAGTTATTGAAAATATTTTACTCCATTAGAAAGGGTGCTCCTTTGAGGACAAGTATTGCCTTTTGTATTTCTCTGAATCCTCTCTGCTTAGCATATGACCTGGAACATAATAATTGCTTAATATATATTTCTTGATTGGCTGACTGAGGGCAAGGCCTCTCCCATCTTTGTCTTTAAATGTCCATTGTCCAGTACAGTGCCTGGCACATAGAAGGCAACTAATAAATGCTGATTGAATTGAATTCAATCCCAGAGCAGGTAGTCACTGTGGAAAGAAGACCTGTGGAGGGAGATTCATGTGCCAGAAGACTATATCTTTAACATTCAGACACTGGAAGTCATTCAGACTGAGTAGTCCTCTGTATGGTCTATAGGACTATGATAAAAGTGGTCTTCAGTTGTCAATGTCACCTGCAGAATGAGCTCCATCTGTTCTGGAGCTGGAAGGAAGATAAAGTAGGGAATTCCTAGAGATCAGAAATTAGGATTCCAATGACTTCTTCTGCCCCATCAAGAAAGAAACTTATCAACTGATACTTGAACAACTAGGTAATCAGTTACTAATTTTCTTCCCCCTTTTGTATTTACTTTATGTTTATTTTTATATGTATATATTTTTTTCACAAAAAGATTAGAAGCTGCTTATGGGCTGGGACTGTTTTTATCTTTTTATCCCCAAACTTTGACACAGTGTCTGGCACATAATAATAATAGTTTATAAATGATTGTTGGTTCGTTGAAACTTATTGCCCAGAATCTTGAAAAGAAAGGGCGAACACTGATATTCCTAAGCTATTCAACAATTTTTCTTGGGGAGTGCTTTGGGGTATTTGGGCTAACTTCAAGGACTGGCGGGTAGGATGGAATAGAAGTCTTAAGTGGTAGTGGTAATGTTGTGGGGAGGTGATACTAAGGAAACTAGGTTAGCAGTGTTGTGGAGTTGATAGGGCAGAGATAGTAAATATTAATTCAAAGGATTGCTGTAGATTCCCTTTCACACTGTAGAAAACAAACAAGACTGAAAGAAATAACTTTTCTGGATTGGCATTTGTTATGTTGGTTCATCCTACTGCTCTCATTTGTCTTGGAAAGAGCAGTAGATGGCAACCCTGGTGAGAACTCATTCATGGTGGTACAGTATGATTATAGGAACCCTGGGTGACTTTTCCTGTGCTCTCCCGCATTATGTGTGTCCCTGGGGATGCCATGTACTACCCTATGTTTTAAGCTGCCTGAGGGCTTTGGCAATGATGAATCTGTTTCACCAGGTTAGTGACAGTTGCCTTCTGAGCCATTCCTTATTCTCTTTGGTATGTCAATGTGTCAGAGGTTGCTGGACCCTGACAGCCCCAGGGCTTTGTCTTCAATTCTGTTATGTTCAACAATTTTTTTTTATCAATAACTTGGATTAAGATATAGATGATATACTTATCAAGTCTAGGGATGATATAAAACTGGAAGAGATAGCTAATATACCAGATGACAAATTTAAGATGCAAAAAGAATCTAACAGTGAAATGAAGAGCTAAATCTAACAAGATGAATTCAATAGGCTTGAATGTAAAGTTCTGCTCTTAGGTTTCATAAATCAACTGCACAAATATTGGATAGGGTGATGTAGTTGGACAGTAGTTCATGTGAAAAAAAACTTGGAACTTTCAGTTGACTCAGTTGGGGCTCAGTATAATAGTCAAACGTGTGACATGGCTGCTGAAAGAACTAATGTAATCTGAAGCTACATAAAAGATATATTGAATCCAGAGTGAAAGAAGTGATGATCCCACTGACTGCATTTGGAATATTTCACTCATTTCTATGTTCTATATTTTAGAAGGGACACTGACAAGTCAGAATATGATTAGAGGAGGGAAATAAGAATGATGATGAGATTTGAAACTACATGATAGAAGGAATTTGAAATTACATGATAGAAGGAATTTTTTTGGAGGGTGTCTTTAACCCAGAGAAGAGAAGGCTCAGGGAAAATCAAATAATGCAAAAGTCATCCACTTTCAGGTAGACATAGAACTCTTGGGAGTGAAGCAAGACTACTAGTCCTGCTTCAGTCCCGTTCTTATAGTCGTTACAAGGAAGTAACTCCTGTGAAGAAGCGTCCAGCCATTCCTACCAAGTGTCAACCATCTGCCAACAAAATTGGCAAGCCAGCCTCACTGAAAGAGCAAACTCTTTGAGGGAGAGACAGGAGGAAACATGTACCAGGCAAGGAAGACCACTACCACTACCTTGACTACTAACTCCCTTTGGATTCTGAAGAAGACAGCCAGGATCCTGAACCTGAGAACTTTGGTAACAGCAATGCTTCCAGCCCAGCACCCTCAGCACCATCTTGAGAAGCATCCTGTGGAGATATAACCTGGGAACTCCTCCTTCAGGGGCTAAAGCCACAGTTATTGAAGAGCTAGAAAGAACCTTTTTTACAACAAGTCCTTGGTACTGTCAAATGCATCAAAATTAGAAATTGATATGATTTTATTAGTGAAAATACAGTTAAAGAAGAAGCATTAACTTCTGTTTTACCACTTTATCCCAAGGATCAAGGGACTTTTCCATTTGACTTATAGCTGAAAACTTCCATATTTGTTGGAACTTTATTATCTTGCAAGATCAAATCAACTTTAATACTCACACCTCAAAACCCTCTTCCCCTAGGACCCCTCTGAAAGTGGATGATGGAAGCAAGAGCTATTCCCCAAAACCTCATTGCAAGATGATCTCCAAGCTAGCCATATCTTTATTTCCCACCTGGCTACACCAATATGTCTGTGAACTTTTAAAAGTATTTTGAAACAATTATCTTTCAGTATGATTGGTTTCCTTTGCAATACTATGATTTAATTCTGTTTATTTAATATTATTATTCTGAGAAGGCATCCATAAGCCTTCACTTGACTGCCAAAGGTCAAGCATTCCTGTAGTAGTACACAAGTTCCAAAGTCTTCTCCAGTCCTTAGTCTATGAAGAAATTACCATCAGAGGTCAGATAACCAAGCAGAATTCTTTAAAGGCTTAGAACATTTTAGTTAACAATTGCAGGCTGGTATAATGGGGAAATGTCATGGTCTGCCACCTAGCTTTGGGTCATCATCTCTCTGTTTGCCCATGTGGCCATGGGACATTCACTATTGACTTGTTTATGTCAAAGCAGACACTTATTTTACTAGCTGGGCATTGGATTCAACCTACCTTTGTCTGCACAGGATTCCATATTTTTTCTTTAAAATTTATTATTTATAGAACATTTATTTCACGGCTGGAGATTAAGGAAGCAGGCTGCAGAAGACTTTAGTCAACTTGCAGATATCAGAATCCCTGATTCATTTCTTCCTGACAGTTATTTTTGGGTCAAGGGAACCTGGGCTTCTTTTTATCAAAAGGAGATTATATCAGAAAAGTAGAGATGTTGTCATGTAACTGGGAGGAAAGAAGCCCTGCTGCTGAAGACTTTGCAGACAGCCTTTCTTTTTTGTTTTAATTGCTATTTAAGCTCTAGCCTACGTGTGATTCCTTTAGTTGGGAACCTATGAGTAAAACATTGATCGGGCAAGGCTTACCTACCCAGTTCCCACCACTACCTTACTGTAGGTTGTTAAGCAGGCCATGTGATTTACACTTCACCCAAGTGCTTTGCAGTCAATAGTTAAAGGACCCGGAGTCAGAAAGATCTGAATTCAAATCCCATGTTGCACCCTTAGTAGCAATGTGAAACTAGACAGATTGCTTAAATTTTCTATCTCAATTTATTTATCCATCAAATTGTAATTATTTCAATGCCTAACTTATAGTTGTTGCTGCCAGGCTCAAATAAGAAAGAACAGGGATACCCTAAATACACAAAACTGCAAGTTTTAATATTTTAGAGCTTAAATCTGCATTAAGACTTTCAGAACATCCTGTATATATAATCAATCAATAACCATTTATTATGAGCCTATAATGTGCCAGGCTCTGTGCTAAGTACTTTACAAATATTTTCCCATTTGAGTCTCATAACAACCAAGAGGTAGGTGATATTATCCCTTTTATAGTTGGGTAAACTGAGGCAGACAGTAGTTAAGTGACCTGCCCAGGGCCACCTACCCAGTAAGTGTCTGAATTCAAACTCAGGTCTTCCTGATTCCCAGGGGCAGGGCTTTATCTACAACACTACTTAGCTGCCTCAGGTTACCATAAAATGGTATAAAAGAGGTGAAAACACTTTAGTTTTAAGTGCAAGGGATTTTTTTTTTTGTTGTTGTTCATCAAGTGGTATAAAACCATAGGTCTTTGGAGGCTGGAGGAGGCTTAAATATCCTTTTTGTCCTGGTGGAGAGCCAGCAGTTTATCAGTTTCAAGAGACTTTAAATACAGACATGATTCCAGCCACGCTTTTAGTCAAAGTAAACAATTGAGTCTGGATCCTTGTATTGACTCATTTCTTTAATTCCTTGACAGATTCCATACAAGGAACAATGGATCTCTAGTCTTAGAGAGGTTCAAGACGAGGGCTTTCATGATCTCCCCTATTTCCTTTTCTCCTCTTCTTCTGCATCTCTTCCCCATTCCCCAATCCCCACACTAAGCAGAGTTCTCCCTGGTAATTCTCCACTCCAAGCATCCCTTGTTGGTTCTTGGCCTCTCTCAGAAATGCCTCCATCCTCCTAAGGATTGCTGCTGCCATGCTTCTCCCTTTCCACCTTTTCTTCTCTTTTGTTTCATCCCATATCTCTTTGGGGCCAAGTTCTGTCTGCCTTCCAAGCTGAATGTTAGTTAATCTGAATTTTTAGTCCTAATTCACTAGTGGGAGAAAGATATAGAGATCCTCAGGTTTCTTTCTCCAACAATTTGGTTAAATCAATATTTTTATTTAAATTCTTTTTTTAGGTGCCAGGTACTGTATTGTGAGTTGGAGATACAGTAGGAAAAATGAGACAGTCTATGCCCTTAAAATGCACTTGCATTCTTCAGGTTTCTAAATCATATGCATAGCAATTCCTAAATAAGACCTTCTGGAAGCTGTAACTAAATATTATTTGATCTATTTAAAAAAATTGTCAAATAATGTAATTACTTTGACTATCTCCTATAAAGTCAGTGGATAGCTTTTCTAGTAGGTATTTTTAGTCAGTGCATCAATAAACATTTATTAAGCTCCTACTTTGTGCTAGAGACTGAACTACATGCTAGGGATACAAAGGCAGAAGACAGTTCCTATTCTAAGACTTCACAGTCTAATAGGGAAAACAACATGAAAATAGCTAGATGCAAATGAACTACACACAGGAGGAATCAGGGATAATAAACGGAGGGAAGCCCCTGAAGTGAAAGGGAATTAGGAAAAGCTCCTGTACAAGGTGGGATTTTGAATGATGGCTAAGATCCACCCCAATTCCCCAACAATGAAGTGATGGTAAGAGACTAGACATGAATATTGAAGAGGTGAATACTCTGATTTTCCCCTTTTGCATCTTGTGAGTTTCAAGGGAGTAGAAGACAGGACTCTAAGCTGAATGTTTTTTTTTTTCCTTTCTTGGGGGATTAAAAATGGGAAGTGAGTAGAATTTTGCATGTTGTGATATATGCTCTATTGCTTTTGAATTTTGATATTTATTTTAACATTGTTCAACTATTTGTTTAAGAATGACCACTGAGGCTGTAAGAGTGTGGGAAACAATATCTGGTCTGAAAGGAATGGAAAGGTCCAGTGGATTTGGTTGAGCTATGTATGATGTCAAGATTGACACCTATCTCAAGATGAAAGAACATAGGAGGTGACTAAATGGATGGATGTTTGAAAACCATCTGCTCCTGCCCACTACCTGGTCTTGACTACTAACAAGGAAATATAGACACCCACAAAACATGGCTATACATACATATATGTATATATACATATATATATACACAACAGATATATATATATGCATGCATATACATTATATATTTATATTTATATATAGGCAGCCTTTTAAGTCTATAGGTTGCATAGAAGGTGTCGATCCATATCGACAGACGGAGTTTCCATATCTATAAATTTACTTTGCCAATGAAATCAAAGGTCCAAGCACTTTAGCTTTGTCTATTTACACATAAAAGAAGATTTTCCAAAAATTTGTATTCTAACATTGAAAAATATTTACTTTATGTCTTATAGGTATAGTAACCTCAGAAATAATCTAAATTCCCTCTATTTTACAAATGAGGAATTAGGTCAGGGGAAGTGAAGAAAAATTGCAAAGATCACACAACCAGTTAGCAACAGAGTTGAGACAAGAAGTCAAGTTTTTTGATGCCTCCTGATAAAGTATTTCCAATATCCTACTCTTGTTCAGAAAGATTTTTTTCTTATGAAGTAAATGCAGAAAAGATGATTTGCAGAGAGAATAACTATTTTAACATGTCTGGAAGAATAAACCATGGCCATGTCCTTAAGCTATCTTTCTATCCTTCTTGGACATTCTTCTGATTCAGCCAACTAGGACTCTGAGTTTCTCACGCCCAGGACACCCATCTCTGTATGTTTTCACTGACCATCTTCCGTGCCTGGAATTTACTCCATCTTTCGCCTTACTCTCATAGAGTTCATCTCTTCTTTTAAAATGCAGCTCAAGGTCCATCTTCTTCATATAACCTAATCTGATCCTCCAACTACTAGTCCAACTAGCTACTTTGCATTTACCCTTTTTGTATTTATTTCTTTTTATTCTCTTTATATTTAATCTGTATATAAGCACTTGTTTCCTCTGTTAGATTATAAACACCTTGAAGTGAAGATGGACTCAGTTTTTGTACTTTAGTCCCAGCATCTAGCACAATTGCTTTGCACATAGTAGTAGATCCTTAATAAATAGTTGTTGAGAGATTGACCAATGCTTCTGGTATGTTCTTGATTACTCCTCCTTTCTGTGGGGAATTAGTGCTTTAAGTCATTGCGGAGAAATGTCCATTTATCTTATTTATCTTAGTATGATTTTATGGTGGCAAAATTATTAGATGGCTTCATCGAGAAGACCAAAGTGTTTTATTCATAATGGAATGCGTTGAAAGATTTTCATAATTAAATTATGTACTTGAGAATGTCTTTCTTGACTTGTCTATTTGGACAAACAGTTGTAAGTGATGAATGGCTTGCTTGAGAATTTTGTTTGTGGGAGCTACATTTTCCCAGTAGGTATAGAAATTATAGCAATATGAGCCCACCCTGCCAGAGACCTAAGTGTAGATTTTGCCAAGACCCAAAGGTGTTGATAGGAAAACTATCAATCATGGTGAGGCATTCACATTCCTACCAAGCTGTCATGGAATTCAGAATAGATGTCATTCTCCACTCAGGAGAAGAACTAGAAGGCTGGAAGTGGGTTTGGGAATGAGGTGAGTGGGTGGTATCCATTGGATTTGTAGTGTGTGTGTGGGAAGGAGGGGTGGAAAGAGGGAAGCAAATAACCAAAGTCCGCTTGCCATATGTGCCGTTGAGTTAGCCTGATTAGTTCCTCCCAAGCATCAAAGCCAAGTCAAATGAAACACATAGGATAACCTCCCCCATCATGGCCTGTGTGTTCCAGAAGAGTGACTTACTGGAACCAAATCAAACATCTCTTTGATTTCCTTGACTTGTTTTTCTTCTTTGGGATCTTATTCCCTTGGTTGTCTCTTTGCTTTGCCTCATCCACCACATAGCACTTCAGAGGATATTTTCCACAATTCCTGCAAGACTCGAAAACTCTCTAACTTGCAGTCATGGCAGGCTCCTCATTTGTTGACATTATTTTTGTTTATTTCTTCTTCCCTCTCTGGAATGCCCAGCTGGGCCCAGGACTGAATTCTTCTCTCTGATCTGCACCAAGGATCTCAGCACATGCATTCCACCGACCAAGCTTCCGAAGATATTAATGGGATCTCTGCCCGGGAAATGAATGCTGAAAATGCAGCAGAGGTCTGCAGTGCTGACTGGAGAGAAGTTTGCCCTTTGTCTGGAGAGAACAGCAAATTATAGGGGATCCTTTTAGCTCCATCTGCAGCACTTGGCAAAACAACACATGGGAGGGATGGAGAATCCGATATCTTGGTAACTGAGCATTCTGTAAATGCAATAAAGAACACTTGAGGCCATCACTATACAAAGAGAGAAGCAGCCAAGGAATTGTTTCATTGTAGTGAAGTCATTTGTCAGTGTAATATTTTGACAAGCTTGCCTCTTTTTCTCTTTTCATTCTCTGACCTAGTTTTAATTATGTAATGTGAAAAATGTATTTGGACTTTACAGTCATAAATTAAGTTGCCTTTTTGGTAACATCTTCCTAATGTTTGTGGGTAGAAGACATAGGATGGTCTTTGATCATGAGCTGCAAAAATGTCAAAGGAAGACAAAAAAAATGGCCTCGATTAAAACCTGTCATATACAGGCTCTGGGTTGGAAAGTTTTATTTTACCTTCCTTCATGACCTACACGGTTATCAGTGTGTTTCACATTTGTATTTGATAGTCTCAGGATCTAGCACAGTGCCAGGATATGTAGTTGGTACTTAATGGATGCAGGTTGCATTAATGATTGTATGGAGCTATTTTAAAATAAGCTTAAAATAAAACACACTCAAACTTCCTTCTGGCTTCATTTCTTCCCCACTCCTCCCCGCTACCCTAATTGTAACAATGACATCAAGGATTACACGTCACCTTCCTTTCCCCCAATCCCGAAGAAAGATGAACTCTCTGACTTTGGGGGGTATGAGATCCTGGGTTCAAATCCCATCTTTGATGCTCAGTACATTTGTTTTCTTAGGCAAATAGCATAACTTCTCTGACCCTCAGTTTCCTCATCTGTAAAATGCAAGGCTTGGACTACATGACTTCTAAAGTTGTTTTTTTTTTTTATTTTTTTCTGTCTGTAGCTAGATCTATGATCCTATAATCAAAGAACAGCAGGGTAGTAATACTTCGATTTTGAATAGAAGTTACAGATATAGACTAACTCTCATTTTTCTGGTCATTTGTTTTCACAAACATTCTCTAGACATCTACTGTGTGCCAAACTCTGTTCTAGTTATGAATGATTCAAAGACAAAACAAAAAGAATCTCTGCTTTCCAAGGGCTTAAATTCTACTGGTCAAGAATGGGAAACAAATAGATGACCTTCAGAAGCTCTCTTTTCTTCCAGTGGTAGTGGCAGAGAAGAGAAAGCTTCATTGTTTGCGGGCAGCTTCCATCTAAGTGGCACAACTTCTGGGCTTGGAAGCATGTCTTGGATTCAAACCTTGATTCCGCTTTAGTTTCCTGTATGACTTTTGATGAGTCGTTTATCAGCCCTGAACTTCAGTTCTCCATCTGAACATTGAGAAAGTCAGATTAGATGACCTCCCGCATTCCTATGAGATCTAGATCTAGGACTCTGATGGCCAAACATTCTGAGCTCATTGGCAAGAATCGAGTAGTATCTCTACTTGCACTGTCTTCTGAGGCCCTGTGGATTAAGGAGATCCAGGTAGAAACAGTAAATTCTCCTAAACACAGGAAATGGAAAATAAATTTATTTTAATGAATAAAAACCATAATATCTCAGGTTGAAACCCCAGACTTCTGTGTACTTGCTAGAACTAGGAAACGAGGTACTGAGGTTCAGGGTTTTTTGTTTTGTTTTGTTTTGTTTTTAAAGAAAGAAAGTAAGAAAAGCTACAAACAAATAGCAGGACTCCTAATGAAACCTGTTAGAGACATTTCTGTCTTATCAGGAAACCTGAATTGTCTCCACTGTTTCAGAGCCATGCAGTGGGTTTTTGAAATGTCTTTAGGGCTTTAGGGGCTAAACAGAATGGCCAAAGGGTAGGAGAGTGGACAAAGCCCAAATAATACTGAAAAAAATTGTTATTCTAATGGTCCCTTCCTGTGTGCCCCTTTAATTATGCTAGTGTGGGATTGTCTCAATAGAAAGAATTCCCTCTCCCTCAACATAACCAATTTAAATTACTACCAAAACTGATTTTTTTTGTCTTCTCCAACACTGTTTATCATTCTCTCTCCAAAGCTATGGTTATCCTCTTGGCTCCTTTTCCTCCAACTTCAATAGTGGAACTGATTTTTCACCAATTAACCTTTATCTGCCCAGGATTGATAACCTTATTTACCATGTTTTAGGCAGTTTAGTTATAATGGAACTATGATTGTAAGCTCCTGACAATTGAGTTTTGTGGGAATTGGCAATATGGGGAAGGTTACCTTAGAGCAGATGCAAGCTTTCTGGCTGTTCTCAAAGGCACCTAAGGGAAGCAGACTCTCTGTGTTCTGCTTTCCAGCACAGTATGTTAGCACAACTGTCCCAGGCAATAGGCAAGATGACTTGAGACTCCCCAGGTTGGTTGGACTGTAGATTGGAATATAGTTGGAAAGAAATAGATTTACAGTGTCTGGATGCAAAGCTAATCAGCTCAGTATGAGGACTTTAGCTGGTTAAGCCCTTTACAACTTTGTTTGACTTCTTTCATCTCTTCGGAGGATATAGTGTGTCATTAATGTTACCAGCTGCATTGTTTTTTCCCTGAATACCAACAGGAGAGGGGGGGGAAGAGGCAAAAAAAAGAGAGAAAAATTCCCACCCTTCCACCCCCCCCACTAACTCTCTTCTTTTCCACTTTAGATAGCTGTTGTACTGCCAACGCAAATGTGAAACAGGCGCCCTCAATAACAGCAATTTCCCCAATGCCCTGTTAATTTTCAGTAAACCAAAATAAAATGTGTTATTATTTATTAAGAATTCTGCAGTACATACGGATTGCAGATGATAAGTATTTCAGCAAAGCACCACATTGAGTATACTTTGAGTTGGCTTGCAAGCTGTAACCTTAAAGTAATGGATATAGCCCAGGGTCAGAATTGTCACTTTTATTGGGTTAATTCAATGTTCATGCTTTACAGACTGTAATATAGGACGAGGGAAAAGTTGTGTTTTTTTTTCCTTTCTGTTCCCAGCATCAGCTGCATTAGCCATATAATTTTACGTAAAAGGGTAGCATCTCGTTTATCATTATTTATTAATGATGACACTCCCTAAACAACTCTGTGGTTCGGGAACCCCCCAGAGGTTCCTCCGGCACAGTCTTTTGTATAGAGGAGAGAATACAGATTTTGAAGCCCTGGGTCTGAGGAGGCAACTGCATTTGTATTAACTTGAGGAGCATAAAGTGGCAAAATATTCTTTCCACAGTAGTTTTGAGGCTCTCATCATGATTTCATGAGCTAGACAGAATAGGAACATTTGCAAGATTGCAGAATTAAAACCCTATTTTGATTTTTCTAAAGGGCCATTATATTTGTGTCATTTTTTATAGTGACATTGACTTGAGTGAGAAGATGTCAGCTAATGAGAACTCTTCTGCTGACTTAGAAATAGGGGCAAGAAGTGACTCAGGCTACCTCCCAATTGATGCCATTTGACCTACAACAAAGTGTCCAAGCGATTTGTCCAAGGTCACAGAGGTAGCACACATCTGAAGCATCATTAGAACCCAGACCTTCAGACTCCAGATCCAGCATGCCACAATCTGATCAGAGACTCAAGATCTTTTGTACCACAGAGTTGACATCCTGGCTGGAGTATAAGACAAATATGTAAGTAATTAAAGTACAAGGCAGAATGATATGTCATAAGAAAAGTATGATCAAAATGCTTTGATGGTTCATAGTTGAGAGATTACATCTAGTCAAGAGCTTTCGGGCAGGGACTTCAAGTTAAGATTTGTCCATTATGAAACATAATTTGGCAGTAGAGAATTTGATGGTTAAAGGGAAGGAAAAACTTGAACAGGGCTGTTAAGAGGACATTGTTGTATCATAATGACAAAATACAAAGGTGAGAGACAATGGTCATCAAAATCAGGGCTCAGTGAGTGACAGGTAGAGCCCACAGACTCAACAGTACAAGAAAAGGAGTGGAGATATGAATAGTGGAAAGTGCCCTTGGATAAGAAGTCAGAAGACTTCTTCCAGCACAGAAAGGGTATTTGGCTTTGAATTTGCCTTTTGTGATAAACAGTGTATTATGATATTATCTGATATTCTCCATGCCCAGAGACTTTTTCTCACAAGGACACTCCAGTTCGATGCACTTGACCCTTTCCACTCTATCACGACCCCTTTTAATTATCCATCCAAGCTAGTCTCCTTACTGGGCCACATTTCTTCATAATTTCTCTTGCCTTTTTTCTAGAGAAGATAAAAAATATAACGGAGAAGCTGCCTATTATTTCCTCTTCCTAAGTTATATTTGAAAGGCTGAACTTCTCATTCCTTCTTCCTTTCCCCAATGGAAAGATGTTATCTCCCCTCATGATTCCAGAGGAGAGGAGAGAATGTAGATATCAGAATTTTATCAGTATCTTATATCAGAAGCTCCCATATGATACAAAATTTGGGGGCACATTTGGGAAATTTCTTACCTCTCTAGATCACTGCCATTGCTCAGAAAACCAGAGAGCTTTGCTATATGACATGTCACTAACTTTCCTTTCAAGTGCAGGTTCAGGAGGTTCAGAGAAGAATTTATATGCAGATCAAAGCAAATAAATAAAACTTGTATCAGAATTCATGTAGAATAGATATGTGAAACTCTTAGTCAAAGACTTGTACCTTCAGTCATTTACAATCATGCGATAGAAAGGACTTTGGGCAGGTATTACCACTCAGTTACTCTTTTACCTCCTCTTTTCCACTCTCACCCCCTTCTTATCCTTCTTGCAGTTCTCTGTAGTCTCCCTTAGTTAATATTGGCTTTTGCTCTCTGTTGTCACTTCTCCTGTAGTTCTGCTCAGTTCTCAGTAGATGGTGCTGCTGGCCCTTCTCACAATGGAGAGGTTGTGAGAGAAGGAGAAACTTCTTTGTTTTGGGCTCAGATGGAATATTTCATATTTTCATTGTTGTGATCTTCCAGGATAAATCCAGGGGTTCTATAGTATAGAGAGAGGAGGAGGGAGCTTAGATACCCGGAAGTAAATTCTATTAATAATAAATAAATAAATGTGCTGAAAGGGCAGGAAAAAATGTAGATCAGATGATCTACAGTCCCCATGTACTTCCCTTTAACCCCTGGCTTAACATACACATACACCTTACCCTAATCTCCGAGTTGTACTCCTTCAGGTTGAGATATGTTGACTAACACAGTAATGTCCCATTTGTCCTAGGTATATAGTTAATGCCTTTCTCATTTTTATTAGTATTTCCTATGGGTCTTGATAGTTGACAAAATACCTTAATTTCTTTATAATTTGTCTCTTGATACCCATTAGTCTTTGAAGGGAACTGGACATACTTATTCAAGTTAATTGGGGCTTCATAATAGCCAATATTCTCCGAGAATTATAGAGAGAGAATGGAAAGCATAAGGAAAAAACTTGTTTTCTTTTTTTTCTTCCTTTTTTACTTTAGTCCCATTTAGTCATTTCAATTCAATCCAATAAATAGCATGCATGTTTTAAGCACTTACTATATACCAGGTACTTTGATAGATACAGTGAATACGAAATAAAAATAGCCCCATCTTTTAAAGAACTTCTGTTCTATATATGAGCATAGAAGGACTGGAATTTTTTATAACCCTTACCTTCCATTTTAGAATCAATATTGGGTATTGGTTCCAAGACAGAAGAGTGGTAAGGGCTAGGCAATGGGGAGTAAGTGACTTATCTAGGGTCTCACAGCTAGGAAGTGTCTGAGACCTGATTTGAACCCAGGACATCCTATCTCTGGGCCTGAGTCTCAATCCAATGAGCCACCCAGCTGCCCCCAATTTGTTTTATTTTACAAAATTCATCAGATATGGAATAAGTCTCTACCATATCTAGAAAACTGGATTAGACCCTAAAGAGTTATAAAATTGAGATAAGACATCATCTTTGTTCTTGTGAAGTTTGCAGTTGAGAAGGAGGCTATACTATATTGTACTATATTGGAAGAATATTATGAAATACAGAATATGCATACTTAGCATATTAGAGAGGGATTACTTTAAGTGTTACATAAATAAAATATTAGGAATAAAGGATGTTACTGATCAACCCATCAGCAAATAAGCATTTATTAAACCCCTAATAAGTGCTCTTTGGTAGGTGCTAGAGATAGGAAGACAAAAAATGAATTCTTTTCTTCCCTCAAAGAGAGAGGAATGTTTCTGGGAAAAGATAGCATTTGAACTGGACTTTCATAGTAAAGAGGGGAGAAAAAGATGTTCTTGGCATAGAGACTGTCATGAGCTAAGACTTAGGGAAAGGAAAGCATGGGGGGAGGTAGACCTATGATCCATTCCATATGTTTTCCTTTATTGATCAATAATTGATCCATAATAATTTTCATTTCATTTCAAATCACATTCATTCATAATCAATCATACTTGATAACAGTTTTCCTTCAATCTTATTATTCAGAATGTAAAATGAAAGTCTTCAACTCGCTCATCAGACAACGTGATTTGAAATAGGAAAGGCAATCTCAAATCAACTCAACTACTCACTAGATTCTTGGTTCTAGGCAAATAACTTACCTTCTTTGTCCCTCAGTTTTCTCATCTGTAAAATGAAATAACTGGACTCATTGACCTCAAAGATGCCTTCTAGCTGCAAATATATGATCATCTGATCTCAAAGGTCCTTCTCCTGATCTAAATCCTATGATTCTGGGATGCCCTTTTCCTTGGTTGTGAATGAACATCTGCAGGTTACTTTTTTTTTTTTAAAGAATGATCTCTCTCTCTCTTTCCCTGGGATTCGATGAAAGAGAATATGATGCCCTGATGAATATTTGAAAAACCTAAGACTCCAACACATGATTAGATGCCAGCTTACAGATGCCTGACATGGAACACTTCAAGGAAAAGGCATTCTCTAACATGACTGTGGAAACCTTTCATGGTGTCCTCAGCTATACCTGAATCCTCCAGGTGACTGACAGGTCAGATGCCTGCAATTGGCAACTGCAGGCAAATATGTAAGTGGATAGAAGTATCTGGGGGACACCTTTCCTCTCTGTCACATACAGCCCCTGTTGTTGGATTGCTCTGTCTCTTGTCACCTGACAAGCCCTTTCACATTCTGAAGAATGATATCATCCTGTGTTTTTCCCCTGCTGTGGCATTTGACTTGGTTCCATTCTTGAAATAAAACAATGACCTTCGACTGCCTAGTTAGACTGCCTAGCTGGTTTGCCTCAAAGACCAAAAGCATCTTTTCTCTAGGAGACATAATCTTACCTATGGAGAGGTCCCTAACTTGGTTTTCTGGAGTGTTTGCATTTTTTTTTTTGCTCAAGCATCTCCTACAACTAATTCAAATTTATCAGTGATGCATTTAAATTAATAGTTGAAGGGAGGATCATACTGCCACTAAGAACCTGAGGATTGGGAGAAACCTTGCTTCAAGCAAACCTGCTCAGATAAACCTCCTCACTTCCATGAATGGTGTGGAGTTATTCCATTCTTAAATTTCTAGGAAAGGAATTGTTAATTACAGGAAATTACCTTGGTGCTGAGTTTGGATCATCTTCATTAGAATTCTTCTGTACCTTCAACCCATACATCTGAGATCCGTGTTGGGATTTTTCATTACCATAAACACTTCACTCTGAGACATCTGATGAGAGGCAGGAAAGAATTTGTCAAAATTAGGAAACAGTTAAATATTTTTACTCCCATTTCATAGACCAGGTACTTGGACCTGGAGTTTCAACAGCAAGATTTTTTTTCAATAGCAAGCCTTTGCTATTTTGTGCTTGTCATCAAAGCAACCAAAGCCCTATTTCCCTTGGGATAACATGTAGTCACAGTTCTTGTTGAGGACGCCAACACTTTATTTTCCCATGTACTTTTGGAAAACACACAATATGGAAAGCACGTTAGTAAAGCAAAAAGAGAACTGAGGCTGGGATGAGAAGGCCTAAAAACATAACATGTTATGGGAGATGCTAGATTGGAGTGATAAATTCCTGAGGTGATACCCTGGCTCACATGCTTAATAGCTGTGTCAACTTGCACAAGTCATTGAAACTCTTCTAGCCTCTGTTTCATCATCTATAAAATAAAGAGGTTGGACTTGATGACCTCTAAGGTTTCTTCCAACTTTAGTCTTATGATCTTTGCTTTCACAGTGGGCTTTTCTGTAAATGGCATCCAGCCACTTCTAGAAATGAACTGTGCCATTTTATTCAAGTCAACAAGCTTTTTGCTAATAATGATTTTCTGTCATTTCTTCCTACTCTCTGAAGGATGGACTACTCCATTGGCAGCATGACAGGAATCTTTAAAAGAGACAAAAATCTTACCAGCTGATCATCCTATGAATGTGCAGAGATTTCTATGCCAGTTAACTTTATCTTCTGTTTGCAATTTTATATTGCAATTCACTGTGATAGTCTTTGCCACTATATCCATGTCCTTACCATCTCTTTTCTCCTTAACCTTGGGCATTTGGCTTATACTTCCTAACTTGGTACTCTAGCACTTTTCTCTGTGGTCAGCAATTAATCATAATAGTCTTTTCTAAGTCTCTCTTCTCCTTGATCTCTCTGACATTGCTAACAAATGTTCTCAAAGCTTTTTCTTTCCTAAGCTTTTAGGTCAATATACTAACTTAACCCTCTTCTTCCTTCTCTGACTCCCTTTCTCTTTCTTCTTTATTGGACCTTTGGCTTCATCTGACTCTCACCTATGATGGTTCCCAAACTAGGTGGTTAGACCTCTGCAATATTTCTTCAATATACTATTTGAAAGTTTATTCATTCTCTCAGTTTCAATTGAGGAATGACCTACATTTTTGCCTGTTTTTTAGTGACCTACAAAACATCTTCACTTGGATGTTCAATGATCACCTTAATTCAGAGTTTAAAATTGATTTAATGATGTTTCTGACTCCCTTCACTCTTCTTGTCAACCCTTTAACTATTGTTTTTCTTCCTTCATGACCCCTACTTTTGTTTTTCTCCTGGTTGCCAAATATCTAAACTCAGGAGTCATTTCTTTCTTCCTCTATTTGTTTAAAACCTGATTTTCCATCTTGGAATCAATACTAAATATTAGTTCCAAAGCAGAAGAAAAGTAAGGGCTAGGCAATTGGGATTAAGTGACTTTCCAGGATCATAAAGCTGGTAAATGTCTGAGGCCAGATAGAAACCAGGACCTTTCATATCTAAGTTTTGGGGCTCAGTCCCCTGGAGTCATTTCTTATTACTCAATTGCCATCTTTTCCTATTTATGATTAGGAATGCAGTCTTTTCTTAAAGCCTTACTCACTTCTTCCTCTTTATCTTTATTGTCACCTATCTGGTTCAAGTGTATATGCTTTAAGATTTTAGCCATTTAATCCTTTTAATGGATTCCCATTTTAATATAATTTCTCTCTTCTCATTCATTTCATAAAACATGATTACTTATATACTCAGATGGATCTCAATGGCATCTAGTTGAATAGAGCATGAGACCTGGAATCAGGTGGACCTGAATTCAAATCCAGTATAAAATAATTAATTACATTATTTTGACCAAGTCACTTAACTTGCCTATCTCAGTTTCCTCATCTGAGATGAGGGAAAATTGTAATAATAAAAATATCTTTTTATTGTTGCAAGGATAAAAAGATGTAACATTTGTAAATGTAAACTTTAAAGTACTACATAAATGCTGGCTTCTTGTCCTTGTTCTTGTTCTTCTCCTTCTCCTCCTTTTTCTCCTCCTCTTCCTTTTCTTCCTCCTCCTCCTTCTTTGCTTCCTCTACTGTATGTATGAATATTCCCTCTAATTGGAGGAGTAGGCTTGAATTGCAACCTTTCTTACTTTGCATTACTCTTGTCTAAGTCTATCAATAATCCTCAACAAAGAGCTCCAACCAACATGGTGGTGGATTTCTCCCTGTTCTCTTCACATTGTTTGGACAATAGTGAAGCACAGTCTGTCCATCAGTTACTCATGACTACTGGCACATGCCTAGCACCCTGTTTTTCTAGTCATAGAACTCTCAAGATACATTTATGATGTTTACTCAATCCAAATTCCTGATTTTTATTAAATGTTTACTTTATACAAAGCACTATATTCACAAAATGACCCATTTTAACATTCCTCTATATTATGTATATTAAGCTTTGTTAAATTTCATAGACTACCATCATCTCCTCTGATCTGATCTGGGTTTGTTTAACTATTCTATTAAAAAAAAACTACCTTCAGTCTTCAAATCAATACTAAGTATGGATTCTAAGGCAGAAGAATGATAAGAGCTCTGCAACTGGAGTTAAGTGACTTCCCCCCAGGGTTACATTGCTAGGAAGTATTAAGGCCCATCCTTGTACCACCTAGCTGCTCCTCTTATTATTTCTGTATGAGATGATGATGATAATGAAGATGACAAGAATGATGATGAATAGCTAGCAATGCATATAGTACTTCAAGGTTTGCAAAGCACTTTACATATATTTGCTAACTTGTTTCTAACAACAGTTTTGGGAGTTAGATGCTATTATTATTAATTACCATTTTACAGATGAGGAGTTGGCTCTGAGGGAGGCTAAGTGGCTTGCCCAAAACAGATAACTATTAAATGTTTGAGGTAGGATTTGAACTCCCTGCTCAACATGCTATATTCTATGCTACCTCCCTGCCTGAATAGATAGGTCTTCTGAAAGATCTTTAGAGGTTTTCCAACTTCGTCCTTTTTGGTTCATTTTTGGCCATATTAAGAAAAAATGTCTTATACATAGAATGCTCTAATTACATCATGGTTGAACATTCAACAAAGTTAAATGGGATCTCAGATCTTAGAATTAATTTCAAAATAGTACATTTTCTTGAACCCCCTCTCCAAAAAAAATTAGGCAGGAGAATGTAGGCCAAAAAATGGCATCTGGAGAAGGGACTAGAAATAATATTTTTTGAAAGAAAGACCTGGTAACTTTTATAAACACCTCCTAAAAATCCTAATGGAGCCTGGTATAGGATATCTGCAACCAGAGTCTAGAAGAAATCAGAGGCAAATGACATTGAAGAGTTAATATATTATGAGTTTTTGTATGAACACAAAAGGGTAATTATTTGATGAAAAAATAGTGCTTGACTAATTATTATTACTTATTAATAGTAGTAAAATAAAACCTTATTAATCTAGGCTTTAATAATTCATTGATTATAGTTCACATTGGTTATTGGGCAGCAGCATGCTTTCACATTATCTATAAATATGAATCTTCATAAATAAATCAATATTTAAACCCAGTTGTGAGGAGGGTAATGTCTACATCTACTTAAGCATAGCATTAAACACATAGTAGGTACTTAATCTCTATTTGTCCAAAGAATTCTCTTCAGAAATGGTATTTCCATAAAATTAAATTCTTTTGGTATTTGTAAAGTAGCTACCATGAAAAAGGCTCTCTGCCAACAGTAATGGATGGATGCCAGGAGAAAAATAAAATAGTCCTTGCAAGGAATTTGCATTCAAATAGTGTCTGTCCTGGAGGAGCTTATATTCTTTAGGGTGGTAGATTTAATATGTACACAGATTGTAGAATATAATATAGTAGGAAAAAAAGAAATATCCAGTGCAATGAAAAAGGAGAGCACATTTTTCACTGGAATGATGATATAGTAAAGATTAAAGAAGGTTATATGGAAAGTATGTTACCTGAATGGCCTTGAATGAAGGGAAGGATTCTGAGAAGCCTAGATGGAGAGAAAGTGTATTCTAGGCTTGAGGAAAAAAGAAGAGAGAAGTTATTGTTGTAGTAGACAAGACATCAAGTTCAGGGAGCAACTAATAATCCAATTTGGCATAAACATAAGAGTTCATGATGGGGAATAATGTGAATAAGGCTGAGAAAGTACATCGGAGTCAATGAATGAAGGCCAATCTGAGGAGTCTGTATTTTATCTTAGCAGTTAGAAGTCAGTGAAGGATTGTGAGCAGGTAATCATTATTAGGAGAAATGCAGAAAAAAAAAAGCATTATCGATCACATGGTTCAATGGGGATATGATTGGGGTTTTGGCATTAAAATATCACTCTATTGCAAATATGAATAACACAGAAATAGGTTTTGAACAATGATACATGTAAAACCTAGTGGAGTTTTTTATCAGCCCAGGGAGGGGGGAAATAAGAGGGGTGGGAAAAATCATGATTCATGTAACCATGGAAAAATATTCTAAATAAATAAATTAAAACAAACAAACAAACAAAATTATATTTTTACCTTATTCTATTTATTAATTCTCCTTGTTTTCTGCTTACTTGAAACTTTTATTCTTTGATTCATGGTCTATATAGTTATTCATTCCTTCTTTAGTCTATTTGTATTCTTCATGTTCATAATACTGTAAAGCCTTGAGTATCAAGTTTGAACTTCTTTCTCTAATCGATTTCTGTTATTGCCTTTGTACTTCTTGCTTCCTCACTCCTTTTTCACGCCGTGCATCATTCTGATAACTTTCGATTCAGGAGTGCAGTAATGAGAGAAAAAACATTGCTTCATAGGAGAGGATTCTATCTGTACCATATTACATAGGGCAATTCTACTACCTGCTTTCCCATAAACATTCTACTTTTAATATGTTATAAGATCTCTGGGACCATGTCTCTCCATCCTTCAGGATGTCAGCTTTCCCCCCAAAGCTCTGACTTTCCTTCTTCTGAGGCAATGTATTTCTTTCATGAAGCCATAACATTTTCAAAAGAAATGTCATTTTGGGTTGCATCTTGAGCTTCTTTTCTTTTCAGAATGTATCCTTATATTCTTTTCCATAGTTTCTGTTGGTGAAAGTCATCTTGTGTTATTCTCATTTCCTCCTAGTCATTAAAATTTACTATTTGTCATAAGAACTGTTTAACATACCCACAATGTGTCTTGAATTTGAAGTATGGGGTATTTTTTTTGTTCATAGATGTGATCTATAGGTTCTTCTAATTGGTGCTCTCTTTTCTGTATTCAGAAATTCTGGGCAATCTACTTGTATTATTTCCTGCATTATGGTATTTAAATTTTTTTTAAATTTTTATTTTGAATATTTTCCCATAGTTACATGTTTCATGTTCCTTCCCTCTCCCCCAAGCTCCCCTGACCTCCCTTAGCCGATACACAATTCCACTGGGTTTTACATGTATCAATGATTAAGACCTAATTCCATATTATTGATAGTTGGACTAGAGTTTGGTATTTAAAATAATTCACATATGCTTCTGGTAGGTCTATAATATTTAAGTTTGTCTCTGCATTCTCTGCCTGGTCCTTACCATTCTTCTGCCTTGGAATCAATATACAGCATTGATCCCAACAATAGAAGTTAAAGGTTTAAAATAAAAGCAAAAAATAAATCAAAAAATAAATAAAACCACAAATTCAATCAGCTATTATCAAGACTGAGCGTCCCTTCTTTGAGTCAGAATTGAGTGGATTTTGTAATAAGTTGCAAATATTAGTCGTAGGTAGCTGGCCAACTCAGCTATAAAAGTAGAATTGGTTTTATTTGGAGATGTAGGCTGAATGATAGTTGAAATAATGTGGAATCTGGAGGGAAATGAAGGAAGCAAGAAAACCTTCTCAAAATCCTGCTGAAAGAAAGAAATACAGAGGATATGATCATTTTCTATCAATCTGTAGCTAAAGAAAGAGAACAGCTGCCAATAAGATCATCAATGAAACAATTTTTTTGAATGAGTTTTCTCAGCGATTCTATTGAAAATTAAGGTGCTTTGGATGCTTCTTTTGCTAGCCAGAAGTAGCTCTTTTCTCTATGGTTGAGTCTCCATATGATGGCCGTTCCTAGAACGTCTTGGACAACTTCTCTAAAGTGACCAATTTCATTAGTCAGAGAGCACTTCGGTGTTGTTGGCCAAGAAACAGATTGTGCAATGGGACCCTGATGAAATTTTGCTGGGAAGCCTCTAGTAGCATTAGTGTCCAGTGGATACTCCTTCTGTCAACCTGATATCTCCACAAAGCTCATACCCCTGTGGCTTCTTGGCAGGGCATGACCCCTCCTTTTTTTCTGCCGTTGAGCTTAACTATCTCCATTTGTTCTGAAAATAGGCATTTTCTCAGTGGGTTTCATCTGGAAACAGGTGTAGACTGCAGCATCCAAATCATCTACTCAAGCTCTCTTCTCTTTGCCAAGCCTTTCCATGAGACAAACGAACAGGACTGTATTGTAGGTGGCAGATGCACAGCCCCAGACAGACCAAAGCCTTCTGGTTCAAGCCTAGGGTTCTTCAAACAACATCAGAGCACTGAATTTCACAAATCAGACTAAAATAATCTTTAAAGCCAATAACCCTTGCAGTCTCGTTGATCTGGATAATTCAAGCCAGAAAGCTAGCTTCGTCCAAAATTTACCCAGCTTGGAGAAGAAAATGCATTCTGTTTTTGTTTAGTATTTTAGTTTTCTTTCTTTTTTTTTGGCGTACATTCTCCAGGCTCTCTGTCAGCACCGTGCACAATCACCAGACGGTTGCCAGCTCTACTTTGTTTGTACCATGTTGAGTTGGCATGAAAGTCGTGAAACTGAAATAATTAGGTAAAGTAATCAAATGCATTGTATATTGGAATCTTGTTGATTTTCCTTTGGCTCTATTCAACTTGATTAAGGCATACAGGGTTGAATTTGAAGCTACTGACATTTATTAATTGACTACTGTGTGTTGAATATTGCTGAGCATTGAAGGAGGTGCAAAGTTTAGCATTTGCAATCTCAAAAGAGGAACATGGGGCCCTAGATTTAGGGCTGGAAGAGATCTTAGAGCACACCTAGTCCAGTCCCTTTCTTTTTTAAAAAACCCTTATTTTCTACCTTAGAATCAATACTATCTATTGGTTCCAAGGCAGAGGTGTAGTGAGGGTTAGTCAATGGGGGTTAAGTGACTTGCCCAGGGTCACACAATTAGGAAGTGTCTGAGGCCAGCCTAGTATCCCTTTTAAGACAGAAAAGTGGTAAATGCTAAGCAATAGGGGCTAAGTGACTTGTCCAGAGTCACATAGTTAGGAAGTGTCTGAGTTCAAATTTGAATTCAGAACCACTTAGCTATTTCTCTACCAACCCCCATATAATTTTTACGATTTGAAGAAACTGAGTTTTCTAATATCACATTGGTAGAAGCAACAGATAAAGTGCCTAGAAGAATAAATATAACAACCGAGAAAAAGATAAGTGCATTATAGAGTTTGAAAGCAAAAATGTTTTTTATGTATGGTCTAAGGTGGAAAATTTTTATCAAATGGGGAAATGGAGAGAATACAGAATAAGGTAACCAAGATGGTGAAAGACATTGAGTTCATACCATACTGAGGATCAATTTAAGGAACTGAGGACATTTAATCAAGAGAAGGTTAGGGAAAGGGAGAATAATATATTGTGAAATTATGTGTGCTCAAGTATCTGAAGGGTCCTCATGTGTGAAAGGGATTAAATTTACTTTTATTTATCTCCAGAGGGAAAAAAAAGAGCAGTGGGTAGATATTGCAAAGAAGCCAGTTTATGCTTGAATTGAGGGAAAGCAAAACAAAACAAACAAACAAACAAACAAAAACCCTCCCTAATACCAGAGCTGCTCCAGAGTCAAGTGGGCTACTTTAGGAGCTATGGAAAAACAGTGTAAACCCTCACTAAATGATTATTGATTGAAGCCTGGATGACCACTTCTTGGAAATGTCACATGAACATTGATTTAGAACTGGAAAGGACTTCATAGGAAATTAACTCTAACCCATTCATTTTAAACAAAAGGAAATTGAGGCCAATTAATGAAATGACTTTCCTAAAGTCACACAGGTTGTACATTCCTGAAGCAGGATTTGATTGCAGATCATCCTGATTCCAAGCTCAGCACTGAATTCACTGTGTCTCCTAGTTGTCTACCGCTCTATACAGGGATTACTTTTTTCCCCAGGGATACATTGAACTAGATGGCTCTTGAATTCCTTTCCAATTCAGGAATTCTTTGATTTCTCATTCTTTTTTTCCCATCCTATCAAGATTTGATTTCTGATTCTTCATTGAACTTTGAAGGACAAATAGGAATTTAATAGGGAGAAGGGAAGCCAGAGAAGAATTAAGAATTGTAGATATCCAAAACAATGATACGTGATTTAAAGCATAAAGGAGTGAACGCCTAGAGCAGTGATGGTGAACCTATGGCATGGGTGCCAAAGATGGCATGCAAAACACTTTCTGTGGGTATGAGGCTGCTCCCACCGCTGCTGCTGGGGGAGCCCAACACCATCTCTAAAAGGTTCACCATTACTGATCTAGGGTATATTAAGAGTGGGAAGGGCAGTAGACAATATAGCACAAAGTTATAAGCCTAGAAAAGAACAGAAGCAAATTGGAGCCCAGACTCTGTCTCTAGATGTACTTCTCACTTCCCTATTCTAAGCTGTCTCCATCAGGAAGCTGAAAGGCAGTTCAGTTAGCTGGAGAGATACAAGTTATTTGCAGGCTGTATTTCTGTGCATACTTATTCTTTTTGATCTTCCCAAGTGGGAAAACTGGATTCATGGTTCATGGAAAGAAGGAGCAATATGAGATAGGCTTAGAAAGATATGGAGGTAACTGACCAGCAGACAAAGGGGTTTAAACTATATTTAATGGGAAAATAGACATAGTTTTATATGTAATTCTTTTTTTCCTGTTCTTTATATGCCTAAATATTTATGTTTATTGATATTTGCATATTTCAAAATAATAATAGTGAAATTATATGTTCAAAATAAGAAATTAGAATATCTATAAATAATGACTATGAACCTGAGGATGGATTGGAGAAAAAGGGAGCAAAGGCTCCAGTAATATTTATTATTTTTTCAGTTCCTTACCTTCTGTCTTGGAATCAATATCTGTATTGGTTCCAAGGCAGAAGAGTGGTAAGGGCTAAGCAATGGGGGTCAAGTGACTTGCCCAGGGTCACTCAGCTAGGAAGTGTCTGAGATCAGATTTGAACCCAGGACCTCCTGTCTCTAGGCCTGGCTCTCAATCCGCTGAGCCACCCAGTTGACCCCTAGGCATACTTATTGATAAACTATTGCAATAGTCCATGGAGAGAGGGGGACTGATAAATCAATCTATCATAAAGTATTTAAGTGTGCCAAGAACTTGGTTAGCTGATGGGAACACATAAACAACAAAGAAATAGTCCCTGACCTCAAGGAACTTATGTATTCTATTGAAAAAAACAATAGTGTGTATATTGATGTTTATTTAAAAATATAATAAGTATCAGATAGTTTAATGAGAAGAGACACTAGTAGTGAATATGATTTTATAACAATGGTGACTGGATGGATAAGAGAGATAGTTGTAGAGCTATACTATGAGTAGTAAGGGAGAGAGAACAGTCAAAGAGAACATTAAATTTTGGAATATTCAAGACTCAGTGAATGACAGAAATAATTAGGTCAGAAGATAAGCTAGTTAGTATTTACCAAACACTTATTTTTGTTCAGTCTTTTACAACTTTTCATGACTCAATTTGGGATTTTCATGGCAAAGATAAAGGAGTATTTTACCATTCCGTCTCCAGCTCATTTTACAGATGAGGAAACTGAGGCAAATAGGGTTAAGTGACTTGCCTAGAGTCACAGAGCTAGTAAATGTTTGAGGCTGGGTTTGAACTCAGATCTCCCTGTCTCCAGGACAAGTGCTCCATCCACTGAGCCACCTAGCTACCTTTATACATAATATTGCTACATAGGATGCTGAGAGCTCAAGATACAAATAAAAACAAGCAAAATAGTTCCTATCCTAAAAGAGCTTATATTCTAATAGAAGAAGACAATATACTAAAGGGAGCTGGAAAGGTAATATAAACATAAGATTGTATCATTGCTGGAAATGCCCTGGAAGGGTTGGGGAGTCCTAGATCTAAGGGAGATAAACCCAAAGATGCTCTTTCAAAGTACAAAATGATGCCAGGAACAGAATCCCCATTCTGAGGTGTAGAGTCAGTGGATAATATGACCTGAGTGTATTTCCGTGTAAAGGATGACAGGAGATGTTCAGGAAGTAAAAAAGGAGGAGGAAAACATTTAGAGGAAAAGATAATAAGCTGAATTCAGAATCTGTTCAGTATGAGGTAGTGGTGGGATGTCAAGGCAGAGATATCGTAGAGACAACTGCGTCTGGAACACTGGAGAGGTAACAAAATTGTAGACAGAGATTTAGCAGTCTCCTGAACAGTTCATAGGGTATATGATTTAGAGCTAGAGACAGATCCTTAGAGACACCTAATTCTGTGCTGTCAGTTTGTAGGTGAGAAACTTGAAGCCCAACAAAATTATATGATTTACTTCAATTCACATAGTTCTTCAGCAGCAAAGCCAAGATTCAAATGTAGGTTTTCTAACTCTAAATACTATCACTAGTTAAGTAATTAAGACGATATATATAGTAGAGGGAAATCTTTCACTTGTCACTAGAGAGATAACAATTTTCTAAACCCAAAGCCTGATATCGAAGACATCTAGGGAACTGGCACGAATACATGAAGAAAGTAGCAAGAGAGGTGAGCATTTACATAGCACCTTCTGTGTTCCAGAAATTGTGCGAAGTGCTTTAGGAAAAGTATTCCATTCTATGATAACTGCGGGAGGTGTTATTATTATTCTCATTTTACAGTTGAGGAAAGTGAGGCAGACAGAAAGTAAGAGGTTTTCCTAGAATACAATAATTAGCAAATGTCTGAAGCTTGTTTTGAACTCAGTTCTTCCTAATTCCAGAACCATTGTTCTTCCCACCACAACCTAATTGCCTTCTGTCTTTGTAGAACAAAGCCATCCCTAAGACATTAGAGTTTAAATAATATGGACAAAGTTTTATAAAGAAAAATAGTAAACATTGTGGAGGAAAAGTGCTTTAGATTATTAATAACAAGAGAAACACAAATTAAAAAAATGTTGAGGTTTCCCCGCACATCCATTGTGAATTGACAAAATTGACAAAAGAAGGAAATGGTCAATGTTCTGAAGGACAAGCACATTTTGGCAAAACCAAGAATTGACGCAACTTTGAATAGAATTAATAGATTTAATAAAGAATTAATAGAATTAATCAATAAACATTTATTGAGCACCTATTATCTTTTAGACACTGTGCTAAAGTCAAGGAATCAAAAGGAGACAAGACAAATCCTGCCCTGACGTTGCTTACAATCCAGTGGAAATTCTTATGAAAGAGGAATCACTAAATTATCAATACGTTCTTTGGCTCATGTGGATCTTTGGCATCTGTGGATAGAGCAATGGCCTGGAATCAGAAAGACCAGAGTTCAAATTTGACCTCAGACATTTACTAGCTCTGTGACCATGTCCAAGTCACTTGACCCCTACCTAAAACTGGAGACGGTAATGGCAAAACATTCCAGTATTTTTGCTAAGAAAAACTCCATCAACAATTGGGCCACAGGGTCACAAAGAATTGGGAATGACTAACCAACAATACGATAACTCAAGGTTAAAGACAGAATGGAGGGGCAAAATATTCCCAGAGATACTTTTGTGGCATAAAGACTAGGAGAAAAAAATTGAGAACTGATATAGAACAGTTGAATGGACTGGCATATGAATGTGATGGAATGAAATTTTACAAGATATTCTATAATCATGTTCAATAATAATATAATGGCCAAAAAAAGAATTCTGATGAATTTTGAAAAGACCTTATGAACTGATGTAGAGTGAAGTAAGCAGAACCAAGAGAAAAATACACAAAATCGTTACCATAATATACACAGAAAGAAAACCAGTTTAATCGTATGCTTAGTACTGATCCCAGGGCACACATGTAACATACTTTCATGTTCTTAGCTCAGAGGCTAGATGCACAATGTTTCATATACTCTCAAATAGTCACTGTTTTGGTTCATTTTCCTTAAATGTTTTTTCCCCACAAGAATAGTTCAATTTGAGCACTAGGTGGTGGGGAAGGCACATGCAGAAATGATTATGACTCTGAAACAAAAGGCATCAATAATACTAAAACTTTTCTTTAAAGAAGCATCTCTTACAAGCAAAATAATCATAGATTTAAGAAAAAATAGGAAGCACTTTGGAGATCCTGAAGCCCTAATAGGCTAAGTTTTTGATTTAGCATCTGACCCAGAGTAGACTGAATCCCTTACTCATAGAATATTCTTTAAAAGAATGAATGAAAAAGGTAAAAAGATGAGGAGATGATGGAAAAAAATAAGGTCTCATTTCCTTGTGCAATTTCAGGGATGATAAAGGTGAATGTTTAAGATATCTATAAGTTTAAATTCTTGTCCTTTGTTATTTGAAACCCCTGTAAGTTTCCTCATGAAGACTGGTTTTAAAAAATAATGGAAACGGTAGTCACTGAGAAAATAAGGAGTGTACCTGCTGATTTCAGGGGAACAGCACAGAATGAAAGAGAAAACCTGAATTCTCTTTTTAGCAAGGTGCTGAGTAAATAAAGGGATCCAAAACAGAGAAGGAGAAATAGTAGGAAAAACAGAGGAAAAATAAGAACAACTCCAAACCAAAACCAAAACAAGACAAAACGCAATAGAGACAGTCAATCAAGCCTTTAGTCTCTCTGTTAGTGAAGTGGGGACCAGAATTACAGGAGGCCCAGAGCTCCACAGGATATGAATCTCAGAAGGGAAAATGAAGGAAATGGTCTTCATTTACCCCTTCCTCTCCTTTGCACACCCCATTGCTCCCAGGAATATTAAAGCAAACAATTAAAAAATTATCCAGTGACCTTGTAATGTAGCATGTACTATAGAATCACAATATTTCAGAGATGGATGGGGCTTAGTAATAATAGTGTGTACCCAGAAAGAAATTCCTACTACCTGAGAGAAGTGGCCATTTAACTTTTGCTTAAAGATCTATCTACTGAGAATGAAGACACTTCTAGACTCCCAGCCCTTGCTTTGACTAACTCCCATACCTGGAATGCCCTCACTCCCCATCACCTCCTGTTGTCTACCCTGGCTTCCTTCAAGAGAAGCTTTTCTTCTGCTCTCTTTACCACCTCCAAATTACATTTCCAATTTCCTCTGAAATTACTTTCCATGAACACTGTATATATCTTGCATGTACATAGATGATTGCATATTGTCTTCCTCCATTAGAATGTGAGCTTCTCAAGACCAGGGGCTGATGGTTTTTTTTTTTTTTGTTTGTTGTATGTCTTTTTCAGACTTTTATTTCCATCACTTCTGCCTTGCATGTACTAAATATTTAATAAGGTAGCTAGATGGTACAGTGGATAGAGCAATGGGTCTAGAGTGAGAAAGAATAATTTTTAACATTTGTTTTTTTCGAATTCTGAAATCTAAATTAACTTCTACCCTCCTTCCTGTACTTCCTTATTGAGAAAGCAAGCAATTTTATATAGATTATGCATATTTAGTCATGCAAAACATATTTCCCTATTAGTAAAAATTCAAATGAGTTCAAATCTGGCTTTGGACAATTAGTAACTGCTTGGGAAAGTCATTGCATCTCCATCTACCTCAGTTTCTTTAAATGCAAAATGGGGCTTTTTGCAAGGATCAAATGAGATAATATTTGTAAGGGGCTTAGCATGGTGCCTGACACATAGTAAGCCCTAAATAGATGCTTGTCTCTCTCCTCCTTTAATAAATTCTTGTATTTTGTTTAATTTTGAAGTAGTTAGAATTATTAGGAATTCCCCACACACCCTCAAATCAATTTGATTAAGCTAGTATTTATTAAGCTTCTACTTTGTTCTGGTGAAATAAAGACAAATGAAATAGCCCCTGCCCTGAAAGAGCTTACATTCTACTAAAGAAAGTACCATGTGTACAGTTAAGTATAAAGAAACTGTCTTTTAAACTGAAAGTACTTTGGGGAAAACACTAACAGCTAGGGGCTCCAGGAAAGCTTTCTAGAATGAGGTGGCAACTAGCTGATTCTTGACAGGAACAAGGGATTTTAAGAGAGAGTTTGGAAGAAAGAGCATTCGAAGCATTTGTAAAGGTGTAGAGATGGCATATGTAATATATTCAGAGAACAGTAAAAAAAACCTAGTTTTGCTCAAATGGAAAACACAGTTTTGGAAGAGGTTATGTCAGGCATAAAGGTTTTAAAATAATTTTTCTAATTTCATATAAAAATTTTTAACATTCTTTTTTACACTTTTGAGTTCTAAATTCTCTCCCTTTCTTCCCTCCCCTCTCATTGAGAAGGTGTGTAAATGGAATTAGCTCATGTTCAGTCATTGTACCTTAAATATATCTAATTTCCTCTCTTACAAAGGCAAGTAATTTCATATATTATAGAAGTGTAGTCATATAAAATATTTCCATATTACTCATGATCTGAAAGAAAACAGACTAATAAATAAAGGAAAAATAAAGTTGAAAAATACACATGGTTGTCTATCAGAATAAGACACATTGCTAAAGGACTAAAATTTGCAAATGGCTTTCTGTATTTTCTATATTGTGTATTTTATCTCATTTGATCTCGCAATAACCCAGTGAGGTAGTGGGTTATTATGACTTCCATTTTGTAAACTATGAAAGCTGAGACTTAAGGAAGAAAAGCAACTTGCCTAGGATCATAAAGCAGGTAAGTGTCTAAAGAAGGATTTGAACTCAAGTCATCCTGATTCCAATTCCAGTTCCTAGCTGCCTCACTGTGAAATCAGTTTGGAATGGCCACATGTATTTATAATTATAATTCAGGCCAAGTAGCCCAAACTTAGGCCCATTGCCCAAGAACTGCCTTCTTTTTACCAGTTCCCAACAAAAAAGCATTAGCATGGAAAACAACCAACCAAACAAACAACTGACCTTCAAGCTTCTCAATGTTTAGTGATGGTTGAAAAGCCTCTAATCCGAAAACATCACAGGGATCTGAGATCTATCAGTGGCAATTTATTTTTTTCTTTTTACAAAGAAAAAGCCAACAAGAGAATGAATAGCAGCCTTCTTTGGTCACCTTCCTTTCTCTTGCCCTCAATTTCTAATCTCTGATTTCCTTTATACCATCACTCACTTGACCTTCTTTCCTGAATTCAGGCCACAAACCTCCCTCCCAATTTTTACTGAGTCCCTTTTCTTCTCCCTCTCCCTCAGATGCAGTAAGATCCAGTGGCTTTTTTTTATTTTTTATTTTCAGTATTTTGCTTACTCTGAGCATTCACACATCTCTATTAGAATGCACTAACAGCCTCCGCCAGTGACCAGAAGTCTCAGGCAATGAGATCCGTGGAGGAAACCCTCAAAACAGCAAAGTTGCTTATGATAAAATGGCACCTGTGATTCACTGGTGGCTCATTCCTGATTTTCAGGGCTCAAGTGTTTAATTTCAGCATAATTGAAGGGTAATTTTAGGAGAGCATTAGGCAATTTAGAGGCTTAACTGTCTTCCATTATTATTATTATTTTTTGTAACGTCTACAATGGCAGTGGAAAATGTTGAATCAGATCCAGCAGCCCTTGATTTTCTTTGGAGTACAATTCAGTTTTTAGAAATCATACCGGATGCTTGTATGTGTGTGCGTCCCAGTCTTCCTGGAAATTTATCAAATGGAATTGGCCTGTCCAAGGAAACTAGCATTCATGTGAAATAGAAGAATTGTTGCAGAGTGGGCCATTGGGAAGCCCGAGCCAATGTGTGGGTAAGAGTTTGTCATTTTTCACTGAGACAATTTTTTTCACCTGTGATTTTTAGCATCACCAGCATCCTTGCAGATCGTATATTTGAATGGTCTTGGCACAAGGCAAATATTTCTCTTCCCCTGCCCCCGCTTCACAACTTCACTGTATTTTTTGGCCCCAAACATCTAGGAGTCAGAATTTTACAATGGAAAGAGTTCTGAACTTAGAGTGGTGTAGGGTTGAATTTGGATTGTGGCTCTGAAAGGCATGATCAGTGTGACCCTGGGCAAGTTCAGCTTTACCTTTCTGGGTCTTAAAAAGAAAGAATTGGTATTCTTGGTCCCCAAGATTGTTCACATGTTTGGGGCTATCATCTTGTGAAGGCAAGGTGGTTGGTGGAATAAATCGCTGAAATGGGAATCAGGCAGTCCCAAATTCATAATGCTCCGTCAGATCTTAGCTATTTTTTTTTGTCCTAAGCAAGTTATTTAACTTCTACCTGCCTCTGTTTTCTCATCTGTAAAATGAGGATAACGATAACACCAAATTCTCTTTGCTATTAGGGAATCAAAAAAGATGAGCTATTTGAAGCACTTTGTCAACATCAAAGTTCCATAGAAATGTTTTTTGTTAATATTATCACTATTGTTTTTGTCTCTTTTTTTCCTTTGGGGAAATGACACAAAATGAGAAATGAACCTAAGGAAGTGCCACATGCTAGTGAAAAGAGCTCTGAATGAGAGGTCCTGAGTTCAAATTCTGGTTCTGTGTGACCTTGGGCAAATGACTTCTTTGCTGTTTCAGTTTCCTTATCTATAACATGAGAGAGTTAGATTAGATGACATCAAAGGCAATTTAAAGCCTAAACCTGTGCTTTCATATTTGCCCATTAAGCTTTTGATTTCTATGGAAATGATTCATCCACAGAAATATTTTCTCTCTATATACCCTGGTCTTGTCATTAGTCCTTCAGTTAGATTTAGGAGTTTAAAATGTCTTCTTGGCAGAATACACCTTGAGATATTCTCCATGGTGAGTCCTCTCTTCCCTCCTCCTTCTCTCCTTTCTTCCTACCCCTTTCCTTCCTTTTCCTTCCCCTCCTGTCTTTCCCCTCTTCTTCACCTCTCCTCCTTTTTTCCCCCTCTCTCCTTTCCTCTCCTCTCCTTTCCCCTCCTCTTTTCTTTTCCTCTCTTTCTGGATATAACAATCTCACTCCCCAAACACACATATAACCAATGACTTTGCTCTTGAAATAAAATAAAATAGTAAAAGAAATCCAACAACATAATAACATATGTGCCATTCTACAACCTGGCCTCACAATAGAAAGAAGGAAGATTTATTTTCTCATCTATTCTCCTGGGTCAAGATTTTGACAAGCAACTTTATAGTGACTATGTGATGACTCAATTCAGTCACTAAAGTCATTTTTTGAATATAACAGTTCAACTATATTATAATTACAGTGGTGTCAAACTCAAATGAAAAATGGATTCCATATTGATTTTTAAAACAAAAATTAGTATGATCTGTGTTGTGCTATATTTTAAATTATTTTGTTAAATACTCATTAATGACATTTTAATCTGATTTAGTTTGTGAGGTTGGCATTTTTGCTAACACATTGTATATGTTGGGTAAGATGCAGCAAATGAGCATTTATTTATTTATTTATTTATTCTATTTTATTTTTTAAACTCATCTTCCATCTTGGAGTCAATACTGTGTATTAGCTCCAAGGCAGAAGAGTGGTAAGGGTAGGAAATGGGGGTCAAAGGACTTGCCCAGGGTCACACAGCTAGGAAGTATCTAAGGCCATATTTGAACCCAGGACCTCCTGTCTCTAGCCGGGTTCTCTGAGTCACTGAGCTACCTACCTGCCCCTCTTCATAACCTTCTGATAGCCCACAACACAATACACTTCCTACTTTGTCCAAGTCGATCTTTCCTGTTATACTTATACCTGAGTTGTGTCCCCTCCAACCCAACTGAAATATTACTAGGTACAGTTTCAGCTATTTTTGGATATGGTGAACTCTATCATGTTCCAGTTGACTCAGCCACAGCTTCTTCAATAAATCCATATTCAATATGTGCTATGGTATTTTTCGCCTTTATAAAATGGGGGCACAATAGCTGATATTTAGATAGTGCTTTTAAAAAGGGAAGTATAGACATTATGCATTTGATCCCTATAACAACTTTATGAGATAAGGAAAGATTCTCTTTATCATCCTCATTGTCCTCATCCTCATTACTGAAAAGAATACTAGGGAAAATAATCTCTGAACAAATTGGACTTTATTTGGTGGGTAAGGCAAACAAGTCAGAGGTTTTACAGATTCCCCAGTTGAATCTGAGACCTGGATGATTGACTCAGATAGGTTTTTAAAGGCAAAAAACTGAAATTACAGAGTAGAGAGGGGAGGTGAGACTTATAGGGATCATTCTTTTTTTTGTCTTAAAATTTTGTCATTTAATTAATTAATTTAGAATATTTTTCCATGGTTACATGATTCATATTCTTTCCCTCCACTCCTCCCACTCCCCTCCCGTAGCTGATATACAATTCCACTGGGTTTTACATGTGTCACTGATCGTGGCCTATTTCCATATTATTGATATTTGCATTAGGGTGATCATTTAGAGTCTACATCTCTTGGAGAGATTAGGTTTAGATCAATAACTCACACCCTACACCAAGATAAATTCAGAATGGGTGAATGACTTGAATATAAAGAAGGAAATTATAAGTAAATTAGTCAAACACAGAATAATACACTTGTCAGATCTCTGGAAAATGAAAGATTTTAAAACCAAGAAAGAATTAGAAAAAATTACAAAATGTAAAATAAATAATTTCAATTACATTAAATTAAAAAGTTTTTGTACAAACAAAAACAATGCAACCAAAATCAGAAGAGAAACAACAAACTGGGAAAAAACTTTATAACAAAAAACTCTGACAAAGGTCTAATTACTCAAATATACAAGGGGCTAAATCAATTGTACAAAAAAATCAAGCCATTCCCCAAATGGGCAATGGACATGAATAGGCAATTTTCAGAAAAAGAAATCAAAACTATCAATAAGCACATGAGAAAGTGTTCTAATTAAAGAAATGCAAATCAAAACAACTCTGAGGTACGATCTCACACCTAGCAGATTGGCTAAAATGACAGTAGGGGAGAGTAATGAATGTTGGAGGGACTGTGTCAAAATTGGGACATTAATGCATTGCTGGTGGAGTTGTTAATTGATTCAACCATTCTGGATGGCAATTTGAAACTATGCCGAAAGAGTGCTAAAAGAATGCCTGCCCTTTGATTCAACCATACCACTGCTGGGTTTGTACCCCAAAGAGGTCATAGGGGAAAAGACATATACAAAAATATTTATAGCCATGCTTTTTGTGGGAGCAAAAAATTGGAAAATGAGGGTATGCCCTTCAATTGGGGAATGGCTGAATAAATTGTGGTTTATGCTGGTGATGGAATACTATTGTGCTCAAAGGAATAATAAACTGGAGGAATTCCATGTGAATTGGAAAGACCTCCAGGAAGTGATGCAGAGTGAAAGGAGCAGAGCCAGAAGAGCATTGTACACAGAGACGGATACACTGTGGTATAATTGAATGTAATGGACTTCTGTACTAGCAACAATGAAATGACCCAGGACAATTCTGACAATGTTACCCACATTCAGAGGAAGAACTACAGGGGTGAAACACAGAAGAAAAACAACTGCTTAATCACATGGGTTGATGCGGACATGATTTGGGAAGTAAACTCTAAATGACCGTCCTAGAGCAATTATCAATATTATGGAAATAGGTCTTGATTGATGACACATGAAGAGACCAGTGGAAATGTGCATTGGCTATGGGGAAGGGGGTGGGAGGGGTGAGAGAGTAAGAACATTAATCATGTAAGCACGGAAAAAAATTCTAAAAAAAAAGTCTACATCCCCAACCATATCCCCATCCATCCATGTGATCAAGCATGTTTTTCTTCTGTGTTTCTACTCCCACAGTTCTTTCTCTGTATGCGGATATCATCTTTCTCATAAGTCTCTCAGAATTGTCCAGGGTCATTGCATTGCTGCTAGTAGAAAAGTCCATTACAATCAATTATATCACAGTGTATCCGTCTCTGTGTATAATGTTCTCCTGGTTTTGCTCTTTTTGCTCTGCATTAATTCCTGGAGGTCTTTCCAGTTCACATGGAATTCCTCTAGTTCATTATTTCTTTTAGGGCAATAGTATTTTATAGGGGTCACTCCCGATGTAAGTAACAGGCAATCTCCCAAATCCTCAATTGCCACCAGCCCTCTGAGGATCCCTGGCCTCTAGGGCCCCTGCTTTCTGAGGATCCCTGTCTTCTGAGGGTACCTGGTCTCTAGGACTCCTATCCATAACCTTTGAGTCATTTTCCGGTCTCTATAGCCTCTTACATGAATCAATTTGAAATAAAATACATTATATGTAACAACCCTGAGGTACCACCTCAGGCTAGGAGAGTGGCCAGCATGAAAGTAAAAGAAAATAATAAATGTTGGAGAAAATGTGACAAAATTTGAACCCTGATGCATTGCTGGTGGAGCTGTGAATTGATCCAACCATTCTGGAAGGCCATTTGGAATGATGCCCAAAGGACTTTAAAAGAATGCATGTCCTTTGATCCAGCAATACGACTACTGGGTTTATATCCCAAAGAGATAAAAAATGGGGAGGGTTCTGTTTATATAAAAATATTTATACCTATGGTTTTTGTGGTGACAAAAAATTAGAAAATGAAGGGGTGACCCTCGATTGGGGAATGGCTGAACAAACTGTGGTATGTGTGTATATGATGGTGATGATATATTGTGCTATAAGGAATGGTGAATTGATGGATTTCTATAAGAACTGGAAAAACTTCCATGAACTGATGCAGAGTGAAATAAGCAGAACCAGAACATTGTATACAGCAACTGAAACATTGTGGGATGATCAAATGTGATTGACTTTGCTACTGAAAGCAATTCATTGATCCAGGACAGTTCTGAGAGACTTAAGAGAAAGAACACTATCCACATCTGGAGAAAGAACGGTGGGAGTAGAAATCCAGAAGAAAATATATAATTTATCACTTGTTTATATGGGCATATGATTTGGGGTTTTGGGTTTTGGTTTTAAAAGATTACTCCATTAATAGAATGAATAATATGGAAATAGGATTTGAATGATAATATATGTATAACCCAATGAAATTGCTTGTCAACTCTGAGAGAGGGGAGGGAAGAGTGGAGGGAGACAACAAGATTCTTGCATTCATGGAAAAGATTAAAAAATAATATAAAATAATTGGGATTTAAAAAAAAGTACATTATAAAATAGATTCATACACCTATGATTAACATAGTGACTGACATGATTAACATGTATGATAACACACATACTTGAGATTATAACTCAGATACTATCCTGAGACTACATTATTAATCTGGTTACATACACAGACTTGTCTGGGACTAAATTTTTACTACAAATCACACAGTTATAGTTCTAAGATTACAGTTTAATTATACTCTAAGCATTGATTAAGCTATTAATTATCAATTTTCTTATTATTACATCATCATCATCATTGTACTAGATTTGTTATTATTTCCCTGGTGGAGGGAATTTTGGTGATCAAAGCTCATTTACTAATGTAGATTGACAGCTGCTCTGCAGCTTCACATTTTAAATATTTATTTAGGGTACCTAGATGCTTAATGTGACCTATAAAAGATCATAAAAAGGTGGGATTTGAACCCAGGTCCCCAACTTCCATGGATAACAGTTTATTCTGTACATTTCAATGCCTCTTATAGTAGGTATTTATAATTTGCATTTTATAAATGAGTTTGAAAGTGAGCTTTAGGAAATCCTTGCTCAGGGTAAATTCAGGTCTCTCCTTGAACCCAAGTCCAGCATGCCTTCTACCATATTATGTTCATTTTCATGAATTCTGTAAATCAGCAGTTCTTAAACATTTTGGTTTCAGGGCCCCATTGTACTTGAGGACCACAAAATGTAATGGTTCTATGACATATCTATCGATATATACCCTATTAGAAATTAGGATAGCTTAGTGTTATTATGAAAATAACTTTGGCTTCCTGGAGATCCTGAAAGGGTCTTGGGGGTGCCCTATGGATCCCTAGACCATATTTTGAGAATTGCTATTATACGAATGGGGAAATTTGCTTAAATAAACTAGAATTCTGTTTAGTAAGGTTCTTGAACTCATTGTGGATAGAGAATATCTAAATATATCATGTTTGTTCTATTGTTGCAATTTTGAATTTTCATCTCAGGGAAGATTTGTCCCAGTGACCCCAGAGTAGAGGGGGTCTGTAACCTGTTACCAACCACTGAGTCTTTCAGACTCCCAGGGACCCAAATAAAGTTTTACAGAATATTCTACAGCATACTTTTCAAAAATATATGAACGCCATAAAATATATCACTTGTTTCACCATATGAGCAGGATCTGTCCCTTATTTCACCGTTTGGGAGAGCAAACCTGCCATGTGTTTCTGGCATTTAGGTTCTCATCAACTACATTGCAGCAGGCCTATTCAGAGGTCTTTTAGTTTTTCCATTCTAGGTCCCCATGGTATTTTCAGGAGTTTTATAACTTGGTTATAAAAAATCACTCTAAACTAAAACTTGGCAAGCAATATGTTAATCTGGGAAGTTAATTTCTTTTATAAAGTCCAAGAAAATCTGTTCTGCCTTTTTTGAGTTCTCAGAGACCTTGGAAAAATAAAGTGAATAATTATAATTTTTTATGTACTTAAAAAATTTTGCATTGCATTTCTTCCAAAAAGGCAACAACTTCAAAAATCCTATTTTTGCAGGTGAATAGACTAATGAGTTCTGATATTTTGTGAAAAGTAGATCTTTATTTTCATAAAACAGGCTAATTAAAAAGAGAGCCAAGCTGAGTTCATGCTGCTATATCATTGGAAGAATTAGGCATATTCAGATGACTGACTGTCCAGATGAACTCATAGGAAAGAAGTACGTTAGGTGAAAAATGGCATTACTGGATTTTCTCTCATCTGGTATTGAATAAGAGTAAGAAAATGTCTTTTTCTACACAGAAAAGCTAAATCACCTCTCTGAGAGGGTCTGTCTGGCAAAATGAGAAGATTACTGACCTTGGAGACAGAAACACAAGTGGACCAGAATCTTTGCAGGACTACTAACTCTATGAGTTTTCCAGTCCCAGATAAGATCCTACCATCTACAGGAAGTCTTTCCCAACCCTTCTTAAATCTATTGCTTTTCTTCTCTTGATTAATTATAGTTTATCCAGTTTAAAACTTGTTTACATATAATAGCATTATAATATAAGGTCTCTGAAAGCAAGGTTGTCTTTTATTTCTCTTTGTATCCCTAGTGCTTGAGACAGTGCCTGGCAGATTGGAGGTGCTTAACAAATGTTTATTGACTGACTCTGGGTCATAATAAGGGTTAAGTAAAAAAAAATGTCCCTTAATTTGCAGGTAGATGACATGGGTTGGAATCCTTTGCTATGCTATGTCCTACAATGGTGGCTTGAGGCAAATCACTTAATTGTTCTGAGGTACAGTATAATTCAGCTATAAAATGAGGGATTAGGACTGAACCAAGATGGCAGAGTACATATGGAGATTCAGTTGATGTTTTCCAAGATCTTCCCTCCAAACGATTTTAAAAGATTATCTCAAATCAAATTTTGGAGCAGCAGAGACAAAAAAATGTTCAGAGGGAGACATTTTTTCAGCCTCAGAGTGTCTGAAGGCCCAGAGTACTGTAGAAGGACCAGAAACGGATGTTGGAGGCAAGAGCAGCAGCTTCAGGGGTTCTTAACCCAGATATTGTAAAGGAGTGTAATAAATGATTAGAAACATAACACATGGATTATTTTTCTGGTACTGCATATAGCTTATAAGAGGGAAAATTATAAATCCAGCTGTAAATTAATAATTTTGTCAATCAAAAAGTGGTAGGGGAAAAAGATGGCAAAATAGGTGAGACATATATAGGGTTGTGTGGCTGCCATTAGGCCCCCCTAGCCAAACTCACAGGGAAGTACAGCCAGCAAAAAACATGGAAGAGAAGAGTTAAAAAAATCTGCTCTTGCCTCAGTTTACCAAACTTTTTTCCACCCACTAACTCACACATCATGTCTTAGAAACCAACTGTGGCTTTCTATTTTGCCTGGGTCACCCAGATGGGCAGTCCAGGAGGCAGTGCAGGGGACCTCACCCTGCCCCCTCTCATGGTCTCTTGACTCTATTGCTGCCCTTTTCTGACTGCCATTCTATCCTCCTGACCCAATTCATCAATGATTTCCTTCACATAATCCTCACTTCTGGGTCAAGTTTAGGTATGCAGGTAGCTGTGCTACACAAAAAAGGGAAGAAGTGTAAGGATGGGATTTGTTCAAGGGGGTTGAGACAAAAGGATCCAGAGGAGGAGTGACTGACAGTTGGTGACAGTTGGTGACAGTTGAGACTGGGGAGGATTCTGGGAAATGCTCAGGAGAAAGGAAGGTGGAGGAAAAGTGTTCAGGCAGAAGACATCTCAGCTCAGATACAATCCTGGGGGCTTCCTGAAGATCTTTCTTTGGACATTGATATCCTGATTCCCTGGTCAAAGGCATGTCATGGCTTCTCACCCATCAAGACTTCAATAATCGAGTCAGCTAAGTGTTTGGACTCCATTTTGGGAGTGATGTCTTAGTCTCCTTCCCCTATTACCCAACCTTGCTGAGAGACCCCCCTTTTCAGTAAAAACTCACAATTATAGAAAAGGATAGAAATAGAAATAGAAGGAGAAGGAGCAGGGGAAGAAGCTTAGGAGTGGAAGCCATTTAGGTTCCCACCTAAGCAACAGACACCATAGGAATAGTGAAGAGGGCACCCCAAATCCCTTTGTCCTTTACCCCTTTCCCCAATCCCTGTATTGATAATAATAAAAGCCATTCTTTAGTCAGATAGCATTCCAGTGTGTCTGAGAGCCAACAAGGGGGAGGGGAAAGACTGCTTAGTCTGGCTGTTTCCATCTTGGAACCAGACCACCTGCTGTGAAGTTGACTGACTTCAGGGGAGGCTTGTGTGAACCCCACCCTCATTCAGAATCAGATTGGGGTACCACATACCTCATCTTATAGGGAAGCCTCACCTCTAACTCCTGTGGGGTGGCACAACCATCCAGGTCACCCAGTTTTGGGGTAACACCCCCTTGAAGTCTCTCAGAGTATATTTGGTGGGAGGGGAGAGCTAGAAGAGAGTCTCACCTCATAGACTTTCTCTCTCTCCCCCTCTATTATAACATTGGTTATTGGCTCTCATTATTATTAAAGAAGGTAAATTTCCTTCACACAAGCTGGGCCTGATCTCTAACACTATTGTCCATAAGCAGTTTTGGGTCACAGTTTCAGAACAGAGAGAAGCACTTATGACTGGTCACAAGGAAGCAAGGGCCCTGGTCACAGGAACACTCATATGTGTGACTGCAGGGCAGCAGGATCCCTTCCTGGAACACAGAACACAGGCCAGGAGAGCAGTGACCACATCTCTCCCAAGTTAACACTACCATGGGAACATTAAAAACTTGCAAAACCTGAATTAGATCTGAAAACGAAATATAAAACCTAAAGTTTGGGGCATAACCAGGTGAGCATGGCCCAATTTTAACATAAAGTTCAAATTGAAGAAATAGGCTGAGAAAATGAGTAAACAACAAAAACTTAAGTTGAGCATAAAATGTTTCTATGGTGATGGGAGAGACCAAGTTATAAAATTAAAAGAAGTCAACAACATAGAAATAATAACAAATAAAACCTTAAGAAAACTGCTAGTTGAACCCAAGATTAGCAAGAGTTCTTGGAAAAATTAAATCAAGAATTTGAGAATGGTAGAGGAAAAATTGGCAAAAGAAATGAGAGTGATGCAAGAAAATTATGAAAAAATTAAGAGCTTGGTAAAGGAGACATCAAAAATACTGAAAAAAATAAAATAAAAAAAAACTAAAACAAAAACAGATCTGGCCTAATGGTAAAAGAGGGAAAAATTAGCTGAAGAAAAGAAATTCTCAAAAAGCAGAATTTGAAAAATAAAAAAGAGGTATAGAAGCTTACTGAAGAAAATAATATCTTAACAATTAGAATTAGATAAGTAAAAATGATGAATGGAAGCTCAATAGAAAAAAAAATTATTCCTCAACAATTAAATTGAACAAGTGAAAGCAAATGAGTCTACGAGGCTTCAAGAAACAATAAAGTCAAAAGAGAAAAAAAATAGAAGAAAATATGAACTATCTTTTTAGAAAAACAACTGACATGGAAAATACATCAAGGAGAGAGAACTTAATAATTATTGGACTACCTGAAAGCTAAAATCAAAAGAAAAAAAACCTAAACATCATATTTCAAGAAATTAGCAAGGGGAACTACCCTGATATTTTAGATCCCCAAGGATAAAATACAAATTAAAAGAATTCACCAATCACCTCCTGAAAGAGATCCAAATGAAAAGCTCCAGGAATATGATAGCCAAATTTTAGAGCTCTTAAGTCAAGGAGAAAATATTGAAAGTAGGTAGAAAGAAATCATTTAAATATTGGGGACCCAAAGTCAGAATCACAAGCTTCCAAATTAAAGGAGTTTGAAATGTGATATTCCAGAAAATAGCTAAGAATAACCTACCCAATAGAACAATGTAATTCTTAAGTGTAAAAAATAGATATTTAATGAGATATAGGACCTCCAAACTTTCTAACAAAAAGTTCAAAGATTAATAAAAAATTTGACTTTCAATCAGAAGACTCAAGAAAAGCACAAAAAAGTAAGCATGGAAGAATAATTACAAGGGACTCAGTAGAGTTCAACTTTTTAAATTCCTATATGGGAAGATGACATATATAACTCCCAATAACTTATCTTTATGATGGTGGTTAGCAGGAGTCTACATAAACAGAAAGCATGGGTATGTGTTGATTATGTTCAAATAATCTCTAAAAAATTTGGAGTAGGAAAGAGAGATGCACTGGGAAGTGGGGGAAGGAGGAGGTAGAATGGGGAAAATTTTCTCATATAAAAGAGGCATCCAAAAGAGAGAGGGAGAAAAAATGGTTATAGTGTTGGGAGGGCATTCTTGACTCTCATTCCCATTGGAATTGGTTCAAAGAAAGAAGATTATATTACACACTTAGTTGGGTATACAAATCTATCTTACCTTATACAAAAAATAGAAGGGAAAGGGGACAAGAGATATGGGTGGGGGAATGATAAAAGGGAGATGGAATTAAAGGAGGCTATAGTCAGAAACAAAACAGGTTTTTTAAAATATATGGGATAAAAAGAGAGAAGGATAAATGAGAGTAAATAAGATGGAGGAAAATACATAGTAATTATAATTGTAAATATGAATGAGAAGAGCTAACTGATAAAAGAGAAGAAGATAGCAGAAGGAATTAGAAATGGATATTCAAACAGATATCAATAACATGTAAAAGAGACACACTTGAAACAAAAAGACATAAACAGTTAAAATAAATGATGGGAGCAGAATCCATTATACTTTAGCTGAAGAAAAAAAAAGTAGGGTTAGCAATCATGATTTCAGACAAAGGTAAAAGCAAATATTTTTGATGTTCAGTCTTTTTAGTCATGTCCTAGTCTTCATGACCCCTTGTGGGATTTTCTTGCAAAGATACTAGAGTGGTTTGCCATTTCCTTCTCCAGTTCATTTTACAGATGAAGAAACTGAGGCAAACAGGGTTAAGTGACTTGTCCTAAGTCACATAGCTATTAAGTGTCTGAAGCCAGATTTGCATCAAGGAAGATGAATATTCTTTCTTAACTTGAAGCACAATAGTTGTTTCAAAAGCAAAAATAAACCTAATTAAAACAGAGAATCAAGGAAACTATATTTTTCTAAAAGGTATCACAGACAATAAAGTAATATAAAATAAATTACAGCAAGTTTGACTGATAAAGGCATCATTTCTCTAATATATAAGGAGCTGAGTCAAATTTAGAAAAAAAATAGACCCATTCTCTAACTGATAAAAATGTTCATAGGATATGAACAGGCAATTTTCAGAAAAATAATTCAACTTATTTCTAGTAAAAAAAATACTCTGAATTAGTATGAATTAGTCAAAGCAAAAAAACAAAAAAACAAACCAACCTCAGGTACCATCTGACACCTACCAGCAATGACAAATGCTGAAGGAGATAAGGGAAAATAAATACATTAATGAATTGTTGGTGGAGTAGTGAACTGGTATATCTATTCTGGAGAACAATCCAGAACTATGCCTGATGGGCTATAAAACTGTGCATGCTCTTTGATCCAGCAATATCATTACTAGATCTGTACTCCAAAGAGATCAAAGAAAAAGAAAAAAGGACATATATGTACCAAAATATTTATTTCAGCTTTTTTTGTGGTGGGAAAGAATTGGAACTCAAGGGGATGCTTATCATTTGAAGAATAGCTGAAAAATGTTGTGGTATATGATTATAATGAAGTACTATTGTAAGAAAAGGTGAGGGGTGGTTTCAGAAAAATAAATATGGCAAAGCCTTTATAAGCCAATGTAAAAGGAAATGAGAACAGTAATAATATAATGAGGAATTGTGAAAGATGACTACTCTGATCAATGTAATGATCTAAGACAGTTTCAAGTGACTCATGATGAAAAAAAAATGCTGTCTATCTCTGGAGAGAGAACTGATGAACTCTGAGTGAAAATTAAAGAATAATTTTCTTACTTTTTTCATTTCATTTTTGTAATGTGGCTAATGTGGTAATATGTTTTCCATCTTTTTAACCATATTACAAAAATGAAGTGTACCCCCTTTCTGAAAGAATTACCAATTTTTTTGAAGACCTTTCTGGGAAAGAACCAGAATGTTTTAGTGGAATAAACCTTAGATTGGTAGAAAGAGAACTGAGTCTGAGCACAAATTGGTTACTTTGATCTTCCCTGAAAATATTCAAAATATAGAGACCTAATTGAAGGTATTAATATCATATGGGTGAAGAAAGGATTGTCTATCTGTCTCATGATCCTTTCTCCTGCTGGAGTTGTTTCCAAGATGCTATTTGGCAAGATTCCAGAAAAGGAACTAAAATGCCACCATCATTCAATTACAAATATCAATTATTTAATGTGCTTATGCAATAAATCTATAAGCATTGAACATAAAAGGATGATCAAAAAATTGTGACTTGTCATAGGGACTTTTCTATGTGAATTTCATTTGCCATAAAGATGGAAAGGGTGAAATAATTATAAAAGATGACCTTGAAATAATACATTAATGCTTGAAAAGTACTTTTATTCTATTATCTCAATTGATCCTCACAGCAAACCTAAAAGGTGCTGAGATAAGGGTTTTCCTGCTCATGAAGGTAGGTAATTTATTCAATTTCTCACAGATTCCAAGTTTTTGAGGCAGAATATGAAATGGTATATATAGTATGTTATTTTCAGGTAGCCCCTCCTAAACTCCCAAAATTAGAGAATATCAGAGTTGGAAGGGAACTCAGATACTATCTTGTTCTAGAAAGTACCTTGATGAAGATTCTTCCTCTATGACCAAGTTGACAAGATGGAAACTTACTTCTCTTTGAAGAGCTCAGAATGATAGATAATTTATTTTCTTATGAGGTAAACCAATTCACTTTTGGACACTTTTGTCCACAATTATTTTTCTTTCTTTTTAAATGTCTTTAATGATATTTTCTTTTTCTTTATTTTTAATAGTATCCTAATTGTTCCAAGTATCTCTGCTTTTCCCCCACCCAGAGAGCCATTTTGTTCAACAAATAGTATTTTTTTAGGGAGTAGAAAATTCATTATAATGGATCAATACATTGAAAAAGTTTGAAAACATGAGCAATGTATAACATTTATTGATTTCCCACCTCCTAAAATGGGGAGGATAGAAGATGTTCTATTATTATTCTCCAGTCAAGTCTTCTTGAACTTTATAATTTTGTGACATTCGCTTTTATTTTTGGTGTTTAGTTGTTCTTTCAACTTACATTATTCTAGTTCTGTGTATATTGTTTTCTTGACTTTGCTTACTTCACTTTTCATAAATTTATTTTAATGCTTTTCTACATTCATCATATGTATAATTTTATAGTAATATTCCTTTATGTTCATGTGCAACAATTTGTTTAATGATTCCCCAATTTATTGGCTTCTACTTTGTTTCTAATACTTAATAAAATATTGCTCCAAATATTTTTGACCAATAGCAGATGGTTTTAATGACTTCATAATATGTTTTGAGGTCTGGAAGTTTGGAAGGGGGGATTACTCTTCATTTCTACTTCTTTTCATAATTCCTATTAATATTTTGAATCTTTTGCTTTTCTGAATGTATTTCATTATTATTTTATCAAGTTCTGTAAAGTATGTCTCTGGCAATTTTATTGTTATAGCATTGAAAATGTAAATTAATTTTGGTAGCTTCATATTTTGTATTATATTGGCATGGCCCAGCCATGAACAATGAATATTCTTCTGACTACGTAAGTTGTTCTTTATTTCTTTAATGAATATTTTATAAATCTATACAAATCTTTGTGTGCCTAGGAACTTGATTCTAATATATTTTATGTACTTTGTAGGTATTTAAATTAGGATTCCCCTTTTTATTGTTGCTTCTTATGTTTTGTTTTTATTTTATAGAAATGCTGTTGATTTTTGAGAATATTTTTTTGTTGACTGAAACTTTGCTGAAGCTATTAATTATCCTAATTAGTACCTTTGCTAATTCCCTAGGATTTTCCAAGCATGCTATCATATAATATCATCAGCAAATAGAAATAGTTTTATCTCCTTTTTAACCATCTTCATGCCTTTAATTTCTTTTTATTGTTTTATAATGGTTTCTTGCAGTTCTAGTATTATATAATAATAATAAACAAAGGAGCTATCTTTTTTTCATTCCTATATTCATTAGAAAAGATGCTAGTATTTCCTTATAGCATATAATTCCTGCTTTTGGTTTTAGATTGATGCTTTTTGTGATATTAAAAAGATCTGTTCATCTTTTTACTTTCTAAAGTTTTTAGAATAAAAATATGTTGTACTCTGCCAAAGACATTTTTTTTGCATCTACTGAGGTGATCTTGTGGTCTCACATGGATGTCCATAATGCCCTAGGTCCATCTTTTTATTGTGATGTTCAACAAACAGATTTCCATCATCACCCTCATCTCCTAATGTAGATTTAGAAAGATATTACTTACTGGACTCTCTTACCACTCGGTTGCCTTCGTTCTCTTGGATGTTGCATTTATTCATTCCCCTTACATTTCTGTTATGTGGGGTATTTAAGAGGCAAATGATCTCTTTAGTTCTGGTTTTCTTTCTAAACATGTTTCAAACATCTCTATTATTGAACATCCAACTTTTTTCCATTTATGGTTAATCTTAAATCCTCAGGGTAGTTCACTCTTTTGAGTTCCATTGCTCTTGGAAATACATTATTCTATTCCCCATTATGTTTTCTGGTGGTTACAGAATAGTCCTATATTATTCATATTTCCTTTACTTTGTATTTGAAGGTCTTTCTCCTGATTGCTTTCAGAACTTATTGTTTCTTAATAGAATTGTTAAATTTAACCAGTATTTGTCTTGGAGTTTTCAGCCTTGTTTTCTTTTTCCCTGAAGATAATCTATGAATTCTTTCAATTGTTATTTCATTTTCTATCAATCTCCACAAACTTCTAAAGAGCTATCAAGGGAAAGAGTCAACTCACACTGGGTAAAGATGCCTTAGGCCTTTTCTTAGCCCCAGATGTTGCTGCTAGCTTTTTCTTCCCACCTCAGGCTCCATTCATGTATTCCTCATAGCAATGAGATCAGTCCTCAAACATTCAGGTTCAGTGACAAGAGCAGCTCATTCAAAATTAATTCCCTTCAATTCATCATACATTTATTATATTCCTTAGGAACCTCGTCCCATAACAGATAGAGAACTACCTTCAGCAACACGAAGACTTGGGTTCAGTTCCAAACTCTGATTCTAGGATCACATATGCTAGGTTAGAGGCAATTCCTTACCAGAAGTTCTTTATGCCAAAGAAATCACAGGTCCAGTTCCAAAATGCTAAGTCCTGTCCTCATACTGGAGAATAAAGGCAAAAACAAAAGATCTGCCTTCAGCAAACTTACATCTAATAATTTGGGTCAATGTGGGTTGTTTCCTTTTTTTTTTCATAAAAAAAGTATTTTTAGCAATTCTTTCTCAAGGTACTACTCAGACAAAATTTTAGGTTGCTGTGTCCTCTTCCCTCATAGTGTAAATACAGGTCAATTTTTAATGGATAAGTTCAGAGTCCATATTGACCTGGTATCTCTTTTCTAGACCCTCCTCACCTTTTTCATTAAAGTCTATCAATCATGTAGTAAAAATGTCAGAGTTTATATGTAATGGCTCCAAACTATCTGATATGGCCTATTATGTTAATAGCACCTGGGCTTACACAATGGACAATAATGACTTAGAATGAAGTAGCCATTACAGCTTAATAGGTTATTGATCTGTGTATCAATGGAATTCACTTAGTCTTGGAGGACTTGCTACTCCAAACAACATTGAAGGCAGCATCCCAGAGCTTGCTATTTTTCAAGTGCTTTTTAGGTGGGCCCAGCAGCAGCTTAAGAGAAACCAATTTAGTTAAGGATTTTACATTTAAGATTTAGGTAGATCTGATTTTTAAAATTAATTATTTCTTTTTTATTAAATTAAAATTCCCAGGTATCTCCCTCCCTTTCTACTTCCCCATTCCTGTACTAGAGAAGGCATCATTTGATATATATGTGTGTGTGTCCATAAGAATCACTTCTACGTCATTGAGGAATGGAAATTTAATATCAGCTTGTACCCTCTTTTTTCTGTTTTTTGTTTTTTTTTTTAATTTTTTTTTGGCACCTTAAAGCAACCTTTGGATTTTAAAGGAAGAAAAAATTTAATTTTTTGATTATTTTAAATTATTATTTAATTAATAATAATTATTAAATTATTATTGATTGAAGCTACACTATGTTCTTTTCCTCACCCTCTTGGTGAATAAGGGAAGAGGCAAAGCATTCTGTTTATCTGTAAACAAGCCTCTTAAGAAAGTGTGGTAGAGAAAAGTGGACATGTTTGCTGTGCAGCCATTCTAGAAGTCTCCAGACTTCTGATCCTGGAAGACCCTTGTCTTTTGCCCTGCATGACTCCTAGCATCTGGAAGACCTGCCTCATGTCTAGAGTGAGGTTGAAGTGTTCCCATCAGAGAGGCTTGGTTAAGGCTCAAAGAGCAGAAATTGGAGTACCAGCAGGAAGTGGGAGCATTTTTTCTTGGTATCAGAGTGAGTATGTGTGAGGTCAAGCTCTCAGATGGGAAGGTGACTGGTCACATCTGGTTGGCATCTCCTTTTCCTCTGGCCTGCTTTTTGTTATTTAATAAAGAATTATAAATTAAGATACAGTCTCCAGAGAATTTTAATCATAGCAGGGGTTATGGGTGTAGTGCCCATGCAATCTGGAAAGTCTGAGTAAGATTGCTGGAAACATTGTGTTTGGCATCCCTAAACTAGTATGTAGAACTGTAGTCCTTTTACTACAAATTTAATTTTAAGAAAAAATAATTGTGGAGCTGTTGATTTATTTTACTAAATAATAAAATATGGGCAATATAAATAACAATACATTAATTTTATGCCTTTATAAGTTACTAAACTTTTAAAAAATATTTTGGTTTCTATCCATTGTGTGTGACAACTTTGTTTCATGGAACCCCCAAATTTGCCTTTGTTCCCTGGGAACTTGCTTTCTGGGAAGTCCCAGAATAACCTTTGTTTTAGACTGAACAATAAAACTTAAAGTACCCAGTGATCTCAGTTTAGATAGATTTAGTAGATATAATCAAATCTTAAGTACCCTTTTGTCTTAGAAGTTTCTCCCTTTGTATCATAGACCTCTCCCAGGTAATCCAGCTCCTGGATGGTCTCCTCCTGCCCTTGTCACCATTATAAATCAATCAATTGTCCTTCCTGTCCTTTATTCCCCAGAAGGTATATAAGACCCCAAGGTGTTCAGTTCATTGGAAAATCGCCTTTCTGGGAGAGAATGTTCCCAGAGTCCCAGAGCTTTGTCTCTGTGTAGGGCCAATTAGAGCAGCTTCTTTCTTGTCCTGATTAAAGACTTGTTCTTTTTAACTACTTTGATGATTTTGTGTTTTGTTTTGTTTTTTTCAAGATTGACATGTGTCATCTGCTGACTTTTGCATTCTTTTTGCAAACTAACTTTTTACTTATTTCAAATTTAAAGAAGAAATCATGCATGTTTAGGTATAAAAAAGGGAATAAGTTTGTATTATATAATACTGTCTATATATTTTATGCATTTCTGAGTTTCTAGATTTTTCCTATATCATCTAGGACTTCCCACCTAAATTCTCATTCAATTTCTGGTGCCAATCTTCAACATAGAGAAACTCTGATGGTGAAAGTTGCCACATGGAAGGGGTACCTGTATAGAGCTGGCTAACTAAGCTATGTCTTGTTTTTTTTCTGTTTATCTATTCTTTCTCTTGAGGTGAGAATTGATTATTTCAAAAGTACTTACCTCATAGGGTTTTTGTGAAGCTCAAATGACTGAAACCCCCAGTTTTGTATATTAGCTATTATTATTATTATTATTATTATTATTATTATCACTACTTCTACTACTCCTAAATGTATGGACCTGGGCAATTCACTTATCTTGGTTGTCCTCTGTTTTCTCATATGATAATGAAGGGTTTAGACTTCTGTGAAAGCAAAGGAGAAGTATTATGATATAAAGGAATGGAAAGGTCCTTAGAGGAGCCAGAGTGGAAAGAGAAAGGAAGAATAAATGGGGAGAAAATGATAAGAAGAGAAAAAGATCTTTGGGGAGGAGCCAGAAGGATATAGGGGCAATTAACTGTGTATAAGGGCTCCTTCATGTGGAATTTTCTTTCCCTGATGCAGATTGGTAGTTACTTTATAATTTGTAATTTTAGAGAGCTGCCTGTGTACTCTGGGAGGTTAAGTTTTTATCCGTGGCCACAAAGCTAATATGTGTCAGCCCCATGCCTTAAATCTAGGTTCTTTTGAGTACAAAAATGGCTCTCTGTTGACTCTGGCATGTTATCTCTTACTAATCCGTTTACATAGTATTTTATATTAATGTAGCCCAGTCCTAGATTAGATTTAGGATTAAAAAAGACCTCTAAGTTCCTCTTTTCACTCCCCTACTTTACAGAGGAGGAAGCTGAATGACTTGCCAATTCCTTTAGATGTAGGAACTGTTTCTTATGGAATTTGAATCTATGCCTTCTGAGAGTAAATCCATGGCTCATTCTGCTAAACAATATGCCTTCATTTATTTGATATTCAGAGCAGCTAGGTGCCATAGTAGATAATGGTACTGGGCTTGGAGTCAGGTAGACTAAAACAAACCTCAGCCCCATACAAGCTGTGTGACCTTGGGCAAGTCACTTAACCTTGTTTGCCTTGGTTCCTCATCTGCCAAATGAGCTGGAGAAGTAAATGGCAAAGCACTCCAATATTTTGGCTAAGACAACGCCAAATGGGAGCACAAAGAGTTAGGTAGGACTGAAACAACTAAACAGTAACAACTTGATGCAACACTTTGAAATGTGTAGTTCAAGTACTATTATCTCTATTATATATTTAAGAGGTAAAAAGCATTCAAGTAATTTGTCCACAGGCAACCTCTGAGGTCATGGTAAACACGTGAATTTGAATTAAGGCATGCTAACTCCAAGACTAGAATTCTTTCCATTAAGATATGATAAAGGCAGAAAGGTTGTACTTTTGGAGAATTGTGGTAGTATTGTCTGAAAGAAGTGAGATTGGAAAAGGAAAAGAAAAGATTCAAATACAGAGGCAAAGTGATACTGTTCTCCATTTAAAGATTATTCTCTCTATTCATTAGGAGTTTATCAAATACCTGCTCTTTGCCAGACCCCATGTAAACCAAAAGAAAATAATTCCTGACTTCAAGGACCTTCCATTCTATTTAGGGGGAGGGAAAAATGGAGAGGAAATGTACACAGATTGTACATGCAAGAAGATAAACATTTTATATACACACAAACACACATATATGTGTATATGTGTATGTATGTAACATATATGGAATGAGGGGGAAAGAAAAGAGAAAGAAAAGAAATGGAGGGGGAAAGAAAGAGAAACAGATAGAGACAATGAGGAGAAAGAGAGAGAAGGAAGATATAAAGATAAATAAAATGGGTTAGAAAGAGGGGAGAGAGTGAAAGAGAGACAGGGTTAGGAAGGGAAAGAGGAAGGGAGGAAAAAGAGAAGAGGGACAGGAGAGAGCAGAAGAGAGAGACAGAGACAGATAGTCAGGGAGAGAGAGACAGAAAGGAAGAGAGGGACACAGAGAGACAGAGATGGAGATAGAGAAAGAGACAGAGAGAGAGAAAGAGAGAGAGGGGATAGAGAGAAAGAGAGAGGAGGAAATGAGAAGGATAGAGGAAAAGAGGGAGGAAGAAGAGGAGACAAAGGGAGACCATGGTGGAGGGTGCAGAGGGGGAGAGGAAGAGAGAATGCATGAATTGGAGGGGGTATAGAGCATGGGGAAGGTCCTGGCTAGCAGGATCAGGAAAGCCTTCATGTTGAGGAAGAATCACTTGAGCTGAATCTTTTTCAGAGCTAGGGATTCCCAGAGGCAGAAGTGATGAGGGAGTGATTTCTTGGCACGGAGGAGAGTTGATGCAAAGTCTCAAAGGCAAGAGAGAGAATACCATTTACAGGAGGTAGGTCCTAGTTTTCTGGAACAGTGAGCGCATGAAGAGAAATGATGTAAAACAGCCTGAAAGGGAAAGCTGAAGCCAGATTGTGAAAGGTTTTAAATACCAAATGTCTCAGTAATAAGGTGGAGTAGGTGACGGAGAGAGAGGAAGTGCTGAAGGGAACATGAGGGAAATATTAAAAGTAAATAAGAATCTTCCAGTGATGAGTGGTGGAATGACGAGTACCCAAGTGAGGAGGATTGTCATTGCCACGTTGAGTGAAAGGGCTGGGGAGGGATAATGAGTTAATTAGTAGTGATGGAAGTTGATAAGAGACTATATTCTTTCCTGAATCACTCAAAGACACAAGGTGAGAAATAGAGGTAATGATATTGTCCCCTGAGAGATGATGGGGGGTTTGAAAGGTCAAATAGAGAAATATCAGGAAGGAGAGTAAGAGTTAGGGTGGAGTGAATCATTG
>NC_058133.1:47306240-47316234 GCF_016433145.1 Gracilinanus agilis
TCTCTGTCTCTGTCTCTGTCTCTGTCTCTGTCTCTGTCTCTGTCTCTGTCTCTGTCTCTGTCTCTCTCTCTCTCTCTCTCTGTCTGTCTCTCTCTCTGTGTCTCTGTCTCTGTCTCTGTCTCTCTCTTTCTTTCTATAACTATAACTCTTCCTAAAAGATAAGTAAGTAGGGCATGAATTCTCACTTAACACTAGGGCAGATAACAGAAGGAATAGCCCAAGTGACTGAGAAATGAAAAAAGAAAGGAAGGAAAGGAGGGTGGAATTAAAGAAAAGAGGGATAGAAAAGAAGGAAGAAGCCTTAGGCTAAAGGTATGTTTCCCTGGTGATTCTTAAAATGTAAGGACAGGTAATCAGGTGGAGGAAGCTTTGGGGGTCCTGGCAACACTGATAAGGGCCCTAGTCCATGTGCTAACTCGCTTATGTCAACTCATGGATAAGGGAAAAGTTTATTGGTTTGCAGTCATATGGTTTCTCCCCTGACTAGCAGGCTGAAGCAGGTCCCTCAGACTCTCTCCTACAATTTTTGTCCAGCTGACTGCAGCTATTTTTGACCTGCACCCCAAGTTGAATGGTGTCCATTCAAGCTAACAGGGCTAAGAAAATCAGCTGCTTCAGGCATGAATTTGGACTTGGCTGTATCAAACTGGGATATCAGAGTCATGGTTTAGATGGGAAATGGGGGTCCATGGGGTTGTGCCTGCCCCTTCTTAGCCCACACCTCTCATTGCACACTAGTACTCCACAAGTCAGAATTTGAACCTAGGTCTACTGCTAGCAAATCCATTGGAAGGGTTCTATTCCTCCACTTCTAAAGTCGCCAGGGAAAAGGGGAGGTATAAAAAGAAGCTGCGCTTGTTTTTTCTCACCAGCTGCCACCAATCTCCTTCTTCAGCATATGCCAAACATTACATTTCCTTTGACTTATACGTGATCAAGAAAACCAAGGGGAAAAATACTATAGGAAAAATGTGTTAGATTTTATTGAATGTCAAGCTGATTAAACACACACACACACACACACACACACACACACACACACAATCCCCACCACATCTGATGTCTCCTTTGAGTTGTTCTGTGCTCAATTCAGTGGAATCAGTGGTGATGCAACCATTGGGCCAACTGGTAATGATTTCCTTTGTTTTCATATAAACATGAGTGACTCCATTAATGAGCAGTTCCCAATTTGATGGAGATGAAGGGGTGCCTGCAAGGCGGGCAAGCTCCTGAGTCAGTCCCTCCAATAAGACTGAAGGCTGGTGAGAGTAAAACAATCTGGATTCCCCAGCAGGTCTTGCCAGAGGCGAAATCAAGATGTTTGTCTTTGGCACAGCCAACCTTCCTTGAGTGACAGGCTCTTTCTTTTCCCCTTCAGTTGCCTTGTGCTGGTTGTTAGGTTCACTCCTCCCCGTAGTTTTCAGAGCCTTCCTTTAGGATGAAGAGATTCAATGTTGATTCAACAAGGATGGTGGGGTAGAGGGAGGGCTTAGATTTGAACAGAAATCTAATTCTTACATAGGTTATAAGGATGAAGCTCTAATAAGAAAGACTGATTTTAGGCACTATCATGCAATGAATGGAGGAAATCTGGGAGACTTTGGGATCTGATCCCAATCTAAAAATATATATTTTAGACATCTAATATATAGATTTTTAATACAAATAAAAATACAAATATATAGATGTTTAATACAGGGCACCGTGCCAGCCATTGGGAATTTAAAGGCAAGTTCAAAACAATCCCTGACCTCAGATTTATATACGATCAATAATTATTTGTTAAATGCCTAACATGTTCCAGGCAGACAGTTAGGTTCTAGGGATACAAATATCTGTATAAATAGCCCCTGCCATCAAGGAGATTACAGTCTGCTCCAGCAAGGACTAAGCCATGGGATTTTCCCCTTGTCCTAAAGCTGAATTGTAAAAGGGGTCATTTAATAAACTTATGCCTATGTGCTCCCTTGGGAGAAGGAGATAGACATGCCAGGTAGATTAAAATAAAAGACTTTAAATGACAAGGTACAGAATGAATTAAGCAAAGAATTCCAGCTAGTTAGAATTTATATTTGTCTTGTTTAGGCAAAGTTTGGAACCCTTTGTATTTGTAGATATTATCAGTGGTGTAGAAGTAGCTATAACCAGAACCCATTCATTGGTTTACTTTTATTTTTTTTAAACCCTTACCTCCCCTCTTAGAATCAATACTGTGTATTGGTTCTAAAATAAGTGAGTTTGGGAACCAATAAAAAGTCAATAGGTTTGGACCAGTGCTTTCTATTCCTCAGTTCCAAGGCAGAAGAGTGGTGAAGGCTAGACAATGGGAGTTAAGTGACTTGCCCAGGCTCACACAGCTAGCAAGTATCTGAGGGCATATTTGAACTCAGGACCTCCCATCTCTAGGCCTGGCTCTCAATCCACTGAGCCACCTAGCAACCCCCTCCCCTCCCCCTTTTTCTTTTCAATCCAGACAAACAATGGACACTTCTTGGATTCTCTTTTGGGATCCATTTTTTTTCTGTTTTCTTGCCCCTTTTCCAAAAAAATCTCATTTGGATTAGAAGTAAGGCATCCTTTTGGTTTCCCCATTGCCTTCCAGACTTTCATGGACCTCCTGAGTAGGATTACCTCATTAGGTTGTAAAAAAGAACTGATACTATCAGTCGACAAGCATTTATTAATACCTACCATGTGCCAAGAACAGTGCTAGGAGTGAGAAGATCACAAATCCTTCCTTCCTTCAAAGCTTAGCCCTACATCTCACCCCAAACCTTTCTTGACTCCTCTAGAGGTTAGCACTCTCTCTCCTTAAATAATCTTGTATTATTTATTTTGTATTCACCTAGTATGTGTTGTACCTATCTAAGAAGACAGCTATGGTGTACTAAATAAAAGAGCTGACCTCAGAGCTGGGAAGGTCTGAGTCCAAGCTCCCTTCTCTCTTATTGACTGGATGACCCCTGGCCAAGTCACTTAACCTCTCTCTGATCTCCAGATGAGTGGTTTTCAAAGTGTGGTCTGAGTGCCTCTAGAAGTCCCTGAGACCCTTTCAAAGGATCTTCAAGGTTGAAATATTTTCATAATAACACAATTATATTTTAATCTCTAACGTTGTAAATATTGATAGATATAACTCACCTGAACTCTTTGAGGAGAATCTTTAATAATATTTTTTAGAGTGCAAAGTGGTCCTGAGACCCAAAGAGTTCAAGAATCACTACTCTAGAATGCCCTAAGACTAAGTTGGTGAGTTAGTGCTCATCTGTATTTTGGGAGAGGGAATTTCATCATCTTGAAATTCCTTTTATCAATGAGATTACATCCCTGTCTCTATAGTTCTATGTATGTATTTTCGCTCCTGTTAGAATAGAGGCTCCTTGAGTCTGCGGTTATCCATTGTCATCTTTGTCTCTCTAGTACTTAGCATGGTGTCTGGCACATATTGTTGTTTGGCCAATTTCAGTCCTGTCCAGTTCTTTGTGACTCCATTTTTTTGTTTTCTTTTGTTTTGTTTATGACAAAGACACTGGCATGGCTTGCCCTATCCTTCACTAGCTTATTTTTTGGGGAGGTTCAGTTGCTTAGTTATGTTTCACTCTTTGTGACCCTGTGGACCAAAGCTATCTAGGGGATTTTCTTGGCAAAGACACTGGAGTGGTTTGCCATTTCTTTCTCCAGTGGATTTTCTTGTCAGGCAACTTGAGGTTAAGTGAATTGTCCAGGGTCATGCAGATAGAAAGTGTCTGAGTATGGATTTGAACTGAGATCTTCCTGACTCTAAGTCCAATACTCTATCCATTGAGCAACCTACCTGCCTCCTAAGTATATAGTGGTTAAGTGACTCGCCCAAGGTCATGGTTAGAAGTATTTAAGTATGGATTTGAACTCAGATCTTCCTGACATCAGGACCAAGTATTCTTTCCACTGTGCCATTTAGCTGCTCCTTTTCTCACAAAGTTTCACCCAATTCCCAGTCTCCTTAATATCTCGCCTCTTACTCTGAGAACTGTTTTTAAATCAACACTACTATAATTGGAAAGAACTTTTCAATCAATTATCCCATGATTTTACCCATCATCCTTGTGACTTCTCAGATCAAAGCATTTTCCTGGGCTACCAATCTTCTGTACAGGATACTTTCCCCGCTATTAGAACATGTGCTCCTTGATGGCAGGTACTGTTTTGCTTTTGGTATTTGCAATACCTAATTTTTAGCACAGTCATTAGGGTATAGTGAGCACTTGAATATTCATTTCCTCACTGACTCATTCATTTATTTTTTACCTGCTATATTCCAGGCACTATTTTCAGTGCAGAAGAAATAAAGACAAAAATGAAATAGTCTCTACCTTCAATGAGCTTACATTCTACTAGAGGAAAAACTAGTATACACAGATGGAAAAGGGCAAAATATTCACAAAGTAAATAGAAGGTAACTTTGGAGGGAGTCATGAGTCCTTAGAGGACAAGGGGAAGCCTAATAGAGGAAGAGAAGGCATGTGAGCTGGCAAGTCCAAAGACACAATGAATGATTAGAATTCATCTATAATTTGACAAGAAGGAAGCTAAGTGGCACAATGGTTAGAGTGCCAGAGTTGGAGCCAGGACCTGATTTCGTCTGTTCTCAGACATTTACTAGTTGTGAGACACTGGGCGAATCACTTAACTCTGTTTACCTCAGTTTCCTCATTTGTAAAATAAGCTAGTGTGAAACCACTCTAGTATCTTTGCCAAGAAAACTCCAAATGGAATCAGAGAATCAGACATGACTGAAACAAGTGAACCACAACCAACCATTAACTTGACAAAATTCAGTAGCAGTGGTGATCTTAGAGACAGCTGGTAGTGCAGTGGGTAGAACAGGAGGCCTGGAGTCAGAAAGACCTACATTCATATTTGGTCTCAAACATTTATTAACTGTGTGACCTGAGCAAATCAATCTATATCTGCCTCAGTTTCCTTATCTGTAGAATCAGTGTAATAATATCACCAGCTTCTCAGGGTTATAGAGTGAGGATTCCACAGGATAATTTGTGCCTGGTATGTTGTAGATGCTATATAAATGCTTATTTTCTTTCTTTTCTCTCCATTAGGTAAAAAATTCATCATCACAGAAGACAGACAGTCAGGTACTTGGTGTCTCCAACGTAGTGAACTTTTTTTTTGGGGGGGATTTAAGGTCCATTGCCTTAAGATCATAGCATCATATTTAGCACTGGAGGGAATCCTTGAGACCATCAAATGCAACCCCTCATTTAGAGATGAGGAATATGAGGTACAGACAAGTTGTGACTTGCTCAAAATCACAAAGTTGGCAGATAATTTGAACTGACTCTTCTACTCCAGTCTAACCTCAAATAACTAACAAAATAATCTTCCTACAGCACAGGGTTGAGCACGCTGCCTCCTCATCCCCACCTCTATTCAATGAACTTCACTGGCTTCCTATAAGCTCCTATGACTCCTTCCAGGATTAACTAAAAATCCTATCTTTGGGGGCAGCTAGGTGGGTAGAGCACTGGGGCTACAGATGGGGTGTTCCTGGGTTCAAATCTGACTTCAGTCAATTTCCTATCTGTGGGGCCCTGGGCAAGTCACAACCCCCAATTGCCTAGTCCTTACTATTCTTCTGCTTTGGAGCCGATGCTTCATATGAATTCTAAAACAGAAGGTAAGGATTAAAAAAAAAAAAAAAAGAAAGAAGAGAAAAGAAAAGGAAAGGAAAGAAAAAAGAAAAGAAAAGAAAAATCCCATGTTGGGGTTTTAAAGCCCTTCATAATCTAGCTTCTTCCTACCTTTCCAATCTTTTCATACCTTTTTCCCATCCAAATACTCTTTGCTCCATTGATACTGGTCTTTTTATTGTTTCTTATCCAAGATACTCCATCTTCCAATGCATTTCCACCAACTATCCAGCATACTTGTAATCCTCTTCTTTCTCAGTCTTGCCTCCTAGCTTCTTTTACTTCTTTCAAGTTCCAAGCAAAATTCCACCTTCTACAAAAAGCCTTTCCCAATCTCCCTTAATTCTAGTGCCTAGCACACCTAACATGGCAACTAGCTAGTGCAGTATATAGAGTGCTTTTAGTGGTAGTTGATATTAAATTAGCAGTATAAAAAATGCTAGCCTTTGCTTTTATGAATCTCAAAGCAATACCTTGGTAAATGCAAGTTAATTCAGGAAGATCTGAGTACAAATCTATTTGGAGATATTTATGAGTTCTATAACTCTGAGCAAGAAATTTTTCCTGTTTGCCTCAGTTTCCTCAAATATAAAATGGGGAGAATTATACCACTTATTTCAAAAGGTTGTTATGAAGATCCAGTAGGATGTATAATGACTGGTACAAGTAGGTGATATGTAAATGCACTTATATATGAATACCCTTTTCTTCTCTGGTGTCTTCCTTCTAAGGCTATGTTCAATTAATATTGTAATGTATAATATTGTAATTTCTGATTGATATTGTAATATATAATATTGCATATATAATCTTGCACATATAATATTGTAATTTCTTGTTGATATTGTAATATTTCCAATTAATACATATGTATATATTGTATAAATACATATTGGAATAATATTCCAAATAATATTGTATAATAATCTTGTTTTCTGTTTAGCTTTTTTGCATTTTGACTTCCTCATGATATTGTGAATGTATAGTTGGAAAATTTTGAACCCCTAAAACTACATTACCAAAACTCCTTTCTGCATCACCCACAATTCCTTTTGGCTTTTGTATATGTGTGTCATTACATTATGATGTTTGTATAATTTTGGTTTGCTTTGCCCCGCCTCTCTCTGCCTTGTGAATGGTTTAAGTAAGTGCTGCTTGTTTTCTCTAGCTCTCTAGTTAAATATTAATGGATTTTTATACATATAATACTTGGAGTATTGGATATTAATTTTAAAATCTACATGAATTTCTTGATGGCAAGTGCATTTTTTAATCTTTCTTTTACCAATACTTATTACAATGCCTGGCACTTAGTGGGTACTTAACAAAAAAATTTTATGCCACTATCATTTTTTTTTAACTTGCCTTCAGTCTTAGAATCATTATTGTGTATTGGTTCCAAGGCAGAAGATTGGTTAAGGCTAGGCAATGGGGTTAAGTGACTTGCCCAGGGTCACCTAGTTAGGAAGGATATGAGGCTAAATGGAACTGAAGAACTCCATTTTCTAAGGCTGAAGGCTGGCTCTCAATCCACCCAGTTACCTAGCTGCCCCTAAAATTATAGGGAATAATGGACAGAGTTGCCATCAAGTCTTCCTAGCAGCTTTGAGCCCCAAGCGTGGAGACATTTATCCTAGCACCAAAGGATATTACAAAACAGCATTATCCATTGCCAATGGTGTCCTCTTTGGTAAGAATACAAGTCATGTCAGAGGTTGCATTCCATTAGAGCTGGATTTAAAGCACCAATTCACAAATTCCTGTTAGGCAATCTTCAAATTAGGTTGTAGATGGTGATGGCACGTCCACCAAGACTTCGGGCTTCCCTCCAAACCCTGGTGAAGTTTTGGGAAATGACTTCAGGGGAGGGCATAACTAAAAGGCATTGTTTTTAAAATAGCTTTGGATGGTGATGGCAAGTCCACCAAGACTTCGGGCTTCCCTCCAAACCCCGGTGAAGTTTTGGGAGAGGACTTCAGGAGAGGGCATAACTAAAAGGCATTGTTTTTACACTGACCAAGTCGGTGTGGGCATACTCAGTCTCTATCACTTTGGGAGTATTACAGTTTTGTCATTTGTTCCAGACTTGGGAAAATCAGAGGCATTGTGGGATGCCATCTCTTTTGTATTGGGTTTTCTTTTCAATTACCGGGACCTGCCTCCATCCCTTCCCAGACGTGTGATGTATTGACTGAAGTATGTATGTCTCACTGCACACTAGTAAAAGGAATGAGGTCTTCCCACGAGCGTAACTCCGTGCGGTCTCCCTCACACGCACATAACACAGAAATCTATTTTACCCTCCAGTGACTTGCCAGTTGAGAGGATAGACTTGCTAATACCCTTCAAAGCCCAACATAATTCTCTCTTGCCTCCAGTGCTAAGGGTCTGTATATTTGAATTCCCTGGTCCCGCTGCCACATGCGGGTGGTGGAGCCGGTAACTGCGCTGTCTCCCTGCAGCACCTGGACAGAGTTCCAGCTGGCTTTAAAGCTCTGATTCACAAATGCGCGGGAGGCAATCTTAGAATTAAGCTTTTGACGGGGATGGTAGACGCGGCAGGCTGGTGGGGCTGCCACGCCGTCCCCTCGCCCCCGCCATCAAGCAAAGGTATCGTTTTGAGATTCATAAAAGAAGAAGGCCATCATTTTTTAATACTGCTAATTTAACATGAAATACCGCTGACAAATAACAGAAGAGGCTTTTCTGGGACATCGCAAATGCCTTTCCTGCCTGCTGCGGATTCTATTTTGTATTCCTTCCAAAGGGGACACCGTTGGCGACTGACAATGCTGTTCTGTAATAACCTTTGGTGCTATGATAAATGTCTCCAAGCTTGGGACTCAAAGCTGCCTGGAAGACTTTATGGCCACTCTGTCCATTATCCCCCATAAACTCTGAAGCTGCCATTCTATTTCTTCCTTGGCTCTTTGGTACAGTTCTCCTTTAACGGCTAGCCTACTCCACATCTGGATCCAATTAATGACCACTCGTTATGTGTATCTAATTATGTCTCTACATATGCTCAGCAGAGACATCATTATTAATAAGAATTGGAGTGAGGCTTTCCATTTCCAAATGGCTTGGTGTTTTTTTATGAGGTACTCCTTGATCACTTGGCTCCCAACTCAGTTCTAAACCGCCTATTTTATGGAGGAGATGAGAAAATGGAAGCACCAGGATGCTGAGCAGCTTAATTTTGACCCCCATTCCACTCCATGATGAGGGAGCAAACAAGACTGAAAGGACTCAAGATGCAGTCAAACAGGATTGGTTTTAGGAGTATGTGACATGCCTTCCAGGGCCAGAAAGAACTTGCACAGTCCTGACTCTAATACTTTCTGAATATTCCTCTCACTTTACTCCTGTTCTAACACATGGTTGGTATTGGCCTTTTCATTCCATCTGTCCTTGTTTCCTTCTAGTCCTAGTGTCCTAAGACTCTTTGCAACCTTTTCACTATCAAAAGTGGGTCTCAGAAAATATAATATATTATATTATATAATAATACTTCTATATAATAACAAGTGCTAATAACACCAAATATGATAACAATATAACATATATTATATATTATAACAACAATAAGTGCTAATAATACCAAATATAATAACAATATAATATGTACTATATTATATTATAACAACAATATATAACATATTATAACAACAATATGTATTTTTTTGTTAACAAATAATTCAGTAAATAAATATTTATCAGATACCTAATATGTGTCAGGTATTGTATGCATATGTTGTCTGATTTTTGTTTTGATACTTATTTGAATAAATGGGTTTCTTTGCTACTTTCTAAGTGTGCTCTTTGTAAAACAAGTATTAGGTGGGGAAGGGATCAAGTCTTGGAGTCATCTTCACCCCCAAATAACAGTGATCAAAAGTTACTTGGAAGCCAATCATATCTCCTAGATGAATAATATTTAAGGGGGGCAGAGAGATATACTTCTATCCTAGTACCCACTTTTCTTAGAGGAGAAGAGAATGGTGGCTTCCAGCCCAAAACTTCTGCTTCTTCTCCTGGTGGGAATTAAAGTCTCCTTTGGATAATGTTGTGAGTAGAAAAGACTGGAGATGACAATTCTGCCTCCCTTTGAACCACACAGTGATAGCCTTCCTCATCACTCATAACCTTCCCTTGCATGTGGCAAATATCTACTATTACATGGGATCTATATTCCAATTGCTAAATATAAAAGAGTGGAGTGGGATAAACCAGGGATATATATCTATCTCTCTCTCTATATATATATATATATATATCTATATATCTATATATAGATATATATATGT
>NC_058133.1:47318853-47331123 GCF_016433145.1 Gracilinanus agilis
AAGACTGGAGATGACAATTCTGCCTCCCTTTGAACCACACAGTGATAGCCTTCCTCATCACTCATAACCTTCCCTTGCATGTGGCAAATATCTACTATTACATGGGATCTATATTCCAATTGCTAAATATAAAAGAGTGGAGTGGGATAAACCAGGGATATATATCTATATCTATATCTCTCTATATATCTATATCTATATCTATATCTATATCTATATATATATATATATATGTTTCCCAATATGGGCCATTGAAATGAACATGAGCTTTGGTGTAAAAGGATCTAGGTTCAAATCTTGCCTCTGTCACTTAATAATTGTGTGACCTTAGTGTAGTCACTAGCTTTCCTTTGTTTCCTCAATTGTAAAAGGAGGGGTTGGAACTTTAATTTCTAAATATTTTTTTCAGCTCTGTGGGTTCAAGAAATATAGTTATGTGGCAATAAAGCCCTTAACTGCTTTGGGGACAGTTAAAATTCACCTTAAATCCTACTTGGAAATATGTTTACTCATAAATTTTCCATTTGATTTGCCTCAGGCTCTGTGAAAGAGCTCATTAACCCTTCCTAAAAGCTCTGCACACTCTCATTTTTTAGATGCGCTTTTTAGTGCTAAGCAGGTTCTGGTTGAGCTAAGACTATACAGAAGTTTCGACAAATCCTAATAATAATATACTTTCTTGAAATAAGATCTTTATATTCCTCTGTTCTTAATTCCCTCTGGTACCCTTGCATAAAATGCATGAAATCTCCTCATTATTGCTTAAATGCCCTTGCTGATATTTAAAAAAATACGTATTTCATTGTGGGAATTTTTTTCAAACACCTGTTCATTTTTTTATCTGAAAATTCTCTTTTATTCAAGGTTATCACTCTCTTTCCATTTCCCTCCCTCCCTTCCTTTCTCATATATATATATAATTTTTTGTTACATTCATTCAGCCTGCAGAATCCGTTTTCTCCTCTAGTCCACTGAGAAACGTAGTGATCAGCTTTCTGTATCCAGATGTGGTTTAATTGTTTAACATAAAGACATATGCTGAGATTTAGGGAGAACTCCCTCCAGAACTCAGTATTATCATTATGTGCCAATTTAAAGCCATCAATGATCAACCAGAGATATTTTCTGCCCTTCAATTAAAACATACTAGATGGGCAGGATATGGTAAACCAGATGCAATAATTAAGAGAATAGTTTAACTGTTCATATTGCACATTGCTGTTTGCAACACCATGACCATTAAACAAAAAGGGAAGCCAAGAAGGGTTGTATGGTCTCATAAAAATTCCATTTGGCTTGGAAATACAGCACCATTATACATTAATGTTAAACACGCCAAGCGATAATTACACAGGCATGAGTCAACTGTGTCAAATAATTAAATAGGGGAAATGGACCTATGGCAAAAAATGGTCACAAACCCTCTTCCCCCACCCCCTTCCAAATAAATAAAAGAAAAATAGTCACCACCTGGATTTGGGAATTCTCTTTGGAAGCTGGTTCTGCTGGGGAAAGATATTAGTATGGATTTCTCTTGGGGAAACTTTCCTCTCCCAGACATTGTTTCTGTCTGTTTCCTTCTTGATTATTTAACAAGGCTAACTAACTAGAAAGTGAAGAGGTTAAATGAACCAATTAGATATAATAATAATAATAATAATAATAATAATAATAATAATAATGATAATAATAAGCTAGTGTTTATATGGCACTCTAGGTGTTTTCCACACGTTATCTCATTTGATTCTCACAATAACTGAGAGAAGTATGTTCCATGATTATTCCCATGTTATAGATGAAGAAATTCAACTCAAGAGACATTAAGTGACTTGCCCAGGACAACAAACTTAGTATATGCTTGAGGTAGAATTTGAATTCAGGTCTTCCTGTCTTCAAGTTCAACTTTGTATTCATTGTGATGGAAGGGCACTTCCAGGATGGAAAATTTCTTGACAAGTGCAGATCTGCAACTATTCTCCAAAGTAAAGTTTTAGAAAGTTTCCTGAGAGTATTGAAATGTTATCAGTCAGTATGTGTCAGTGGCAGAAATAGAACCTAGGTCTTTCTGATCTTGGCTGACAATTTGACAATACTATCTTTAATCAATTATTTAATTCATTAAATTGACTAATTAAATTAATTAATAATATAGACTTTTAGGTGGCATCAAAATGTAAGTTATTACCTCTTGTCTAGTCAATTCAAAATAAATGACTAGGGCTACTAGTTTCGCCATGAGGTAGCATAATTGACAGTACATCCAATCTGCTCTTGGGAAGACCTAGAGTTTAGAACTCATGTTGGAATCTTACTCATTGTGTGATCACAGGAAAAACCACTTAAACACTCAGCTTCAGTTTCATCATCTGTAAAATAAGGATAAAAACAGCTATTTTTATATAGCTATAATTTTTGTAATTTTTATACTTTTAATATTTTAATATTTTATATTCCTATAGTAACAATAAAAATGTTATTAGGATCAAATGAGATTTATTTAAAACACTTTTCAAACTTTAAAGTGGTTCATAATATGTTGCTATTATCATTAATATGTTCTATTACTCTTCCATATCCCCTAAAACATGTTGTCTTCTCTTTCCTTTGTGTTAGTCACTCTCTCTGGCATTATACTTATGGCGCATGTCTTGTTCTCACCCAGCTTATTCAGCCTCACATCTACAGACCTTCAAAACCTCACAAGGTCATTGCCTAGCCAGTGTCATCTCAAGAAAAACTTCACTTGTGATAAACAAAGAACAAATTCAAGGAGTCCAAAGCAGCCATGGGCTCTGAGCTGCCATAGCCTGTGGGAGATGGGACAACCAACTTTCCTCTTGGTCAGGTCCTATGTAGCCACAAGAGAAAAAGAATGATGGAGCCTTCAGTTCTTCTAATTCTGTGTCCAAGTAGTGGACTGCAACCAGGCAGGGTATATCCCCAAACGCTTTCTCTAATCCACCATGATGGACAAATCTGAGCATGACTCATACCTGCTGTGCTTATGTAACCCCTCAGGGTTACCATTCTAAAGTTATACATATTTATGCAAAGAATATTTTCTAGTATAAGGATTCTTTTTTTTCCTACCCCAGACCTCTTTGGAAGTTTGATGAAGCCTATGGAGTTCCTTTCAGAATAATGTTCTTAAATAACTGAAAGAAATACTAAGTATAATAAGAATGTAGTGAAGAAAAAGATGATTTTTAAAACTATTCCATCCAAATTCACACATTTCCTGAAATCTATCCATAGTCCTTTTATCCCCAGGTTAAGACACTCTGCCCTAGCAGAATACGAGCTCCTAAAGGACAGATATTGCTTTGGTTTTTGTCTCTGAGTCCTCTACAAGTAGTATGCTTATACATAATGGGTATTTTACAAATAGCCATCTGATATTCTGAAATGAATTATTAAAAGTCATCACAAAGTCTTTCATCTTATGAAATCCTAAACTAGATACTTTTAGTCAGAGGAGATTAAAATGTTCAATATTGGGTTTTTAAAATCAATTTTCTAGAAAATACTCTTTACTTTACCATGTAGTCTCTCTTATTTCTTGCCATTTCAGGGTCAAAATTACTTCTAATTACTTCTGTTAATAATAAGCCTTGCCATCTTCTTTTGGCCAAAATAGATGAATGTGATTTTTAACCATGTGGTAGTAAAGGAGGTGAAGAATATTTTTCTTTTGTTGGACAAAAGTATCTAAGTGTAGTTTGGGCTAGAACAGTCAATTATTTGAAAGACTTTGGTACTTCAGGGGATTCACTGGACCCCAGAATGAACTCCAGTGGAGAGAGGGTGGCTCTGAATTCTCTCATCTTCAATCAATCAACTGAGTGAAGAGAGACCTGGGGTTCAGCTAAGATCTAAATTTTTAGGACAGGTCCTGGTTGTTAAATTAATGAACCAATCAAGGGCCTTTATACAAAAGGAAATAGGAGCCCAGGAAAGAAAAAGAAAAGGGAATTCATCCTCTATGTAGAAATCAATAAAGTAAATTACATGAAACAGCGATATTTATAGTACTTATCTGTGTACATGATCTGATCTACGGTAGATTTCAAAGTAGAATTCATGCTTCCTGGCAAGTTTGGTTTTATGATTTCTATACTTAGTCACTGGCACGTATTATGTGCTAAATAAATACTTATTGATTGATGTATTCTTTACTTTTGATGAATTCAATTTAATTCAATATATTTATTAAGTGCTTCTGCATCGATGGAAGGAGTACCCAAAGAATTCAGGGATCATAGACTATGGAAAATGACCCTGTTAAAGGGAAACTTGTCTTTAAAAATGACAGTGGAATTGTGCATAGGCTATGGGTGGGTGTGGAAGGAGGAGAGGGAAAGAACATGAATCATGTAACCATGGAAAATTTTTCTAAATCAATTAAAAAAGAGTAAAAAATTAAAAAATTAAAAAAAATGAATCAGGTGAGATCAAATTTTAAGAACTTACTCTCTGGAAAAAATTGTAATGAGACACATTTTTAAGTTTAATCTACATTATAAACATTTCCTCCATCACTTTCTTAAGTCTAGGCAATCAACACAACATAAATCAGGCTCTGATTTGTAACATTTGCTGAGTTCTGAGTTAAAATGTCCACAGCAAAAATTTAACAATTGGCTCTGGCCAGGGAGTAGAAGCTAGCTTCAAAAATATCTCTGGATAGAAATGATTGGCAAAACATTTTTTTTATTGATTAAGAAAATTTTTCCATGGCTACATGATTCATGTTCTTTCCCTCCCCTTCTCCCTCCCACCTCCTGTAGCCATTGCACAATCCCTCCGGGTTTTACATGTGTCATTGATCAAGACCTATTTCCGTCTTATTGATATTTGGCAAAAAATTTTAAGCACTTACATTGTGCATAATACTATGCTAAACTGGGATCCATACCACCACCATTACTACCAATGAATGGCTCCCATTTACATAGTGTTTTAAGGTTTTTAAAAACATATATTATCCTATTTGATCCATACAAAATTCCTAAAAGTTAGGTGCTATTATTATCCCTGTTGTAGCCATAAGGAAACTGAGACTGAACTTAAGTGACTTGTCCAGAGTCAAATAGCTAAGGAAGTGCCTAAAGTAATGTTTGAACTCAAATCTACCTACTTGCAAATCCAACACTATCCCCTGCTATCATCTAACTATAAGATAGAAAATGAAAGTATTTTCATTCTAATTTGGGGAGACAGCACATAAGAAGGACTCATATTCACATTCAGTTCATGGCAAATAGAAAGGCCATGTGAGGTACGAAAAGTTCCTCTAAAGACCTTGCAGAACAATGGTAGATTGGATAGTGGCTGGCCAAGAGAATAGTGGATTCAAGAGGCAGAGTAGAGCAGGGTTCTGATATATCTTCAGCAGAAGTGGAGATTTATGAGTCAGAAGCACTATCAGCTTCTAGGGCCAGGGGTGGCCCAGGGGAATGAGCACTGGGACTGGAGTCAAGAAGGTCTAGGTTCAAATCTGGCCCAAGACACAGTAGCTGTACAATGCTGGGAAGATCCCTCAACCTGGTCTCTCTCAGTTTTATCAACTGTAAAATGATCTTATGAAGGGAATGGCAAATCACTCCAGTATATTTGCCAAGAAAACCCCAAATGGAGCCACAAAGAGTCGGACATGACTGAAAAGACTAAACCACAACCACTAACAATGGTTATCTTGTGTTTCTTGGGAACTGACTCTTAGATAGGTTAGTTGAGGAAGGAAAAACTCCATGAATCCTTTCAGTTGTACAGTGTTTTTTGATGAACACTGATGGTTTGAAGAGAAGGGAGGAGCAGTCAAAAAAGGGCTCCAGCTTTCCACCATGATGGATTGTGGAATTGGCTGTTGGCTAATGGGTTGTATTGAGGCAAGAGATTGAAAAATCCCAATGGAAACCAACCCCTCCAAAGCATAAGAGGAACAATCAAGTAGCATTTATCAACTATCTATTATATGCTAGGGATTATGCTGCCAGATCAACTGAGGAGTACAATTCCTTGATAGGAGCACAGGATCATAAATTATAGTCTTATAAAGGAGACTGCACCTGTATTGTTGGAAGGAGTACTCACACTAAGGAAATAGCATTCTCCAAATTGCAAGTAAGAACCAATATTTCTTTTATGTTTTGCAACAAATCCTTTGTAGCAGTGAAAGTATGGCATATGATGGCACTGCTACTGCCAGTCACTGTTCAGTGACAAGATGGTCATGAGGACACCTTTGGAGGTTAAAGTCTTGTTCAGTATTTCATTACATGAAATTGAATTTTGCTGTCTCTTTATTCCTTAATCTGCTTTTTGCTCTACAAAATAGGTGCAATAATATCAAAGGGAGAGGGAAAAGACAACATTGTAAAATTAGAGAGTTTATCTAGGAATTAGGAAGACTTGGGTTGAAGTTCTACATTTGACAAGTACTATTTGGAAAATGCCTCCATTTTCTTTTGGAGATGGGATTGTACTGCTTTTCACTGAGCTTGTGATTACTGCTAATGGAGATGACCATCATTACCCAGAATTAGATAGGCATCACCCCATTGGTCTTCTGGCAGTTTCTGGGCAAGGTAGCATCTCTTATCTGTGAGCTGTAATCTTCCCCCACAAATTGCTTTGCTGGTTTTTAGGACTCATGATAGGTTTTGCCTTTCTCCAATCAAGTGGTCTTGTATTTTCACATCTCTTACTTCTATTCCCTTTCTATTCATAGAAAAACTGTAGTTCTTAAAGACCTAAAGTGCATCATGATACAATGGAAAGGAAACTGGATTTGGGGTGAAAGAACCCTTTATTGAAATCTTCAATGATCTTGAATGTGTAGTTTGACCTCTCTGGTCCTCAATTTTTTAATCTCATGTAAGGGAGTTAGATGACTTTCAAGTTTTCTTTGAGCTCTAAATCAATGATTTCCTTTACCAGAGTAATCTTCCTAATGTGAAGGACCTCAATGTCTCTTTGCTGGAATATTAAAATAGCCTTCTAACTGATATTCCTTTTTTAGGTCATTGTTTTCTTGAATGGACCCTCCATATATTTGTCATGATCAATTCCCTGCCCAATAAACTCAAGTGGTTCCCTCTTACCTCTAGAAGAAAATAAAAAAAAACCCTTCATTTGGCATGAATTCTCTCATGACCTGGATCCAGCTTGCATTTATAATTTATATTTTACTTCCCTTCATGCATTGTCTGGTCCAGTCAAACTGACCATCTTGTTCTTCACAAGTGAAATTCTGTCATAAGCCTTCCCCACGTCTGTAATATGATTCCTCTTCACCTTATTTAGAATCCCTACATTATTTCAAGGCTCAAATATTGCCTCTTTGACATGTTTCAGATATTCCCATCTTCTAGAGCCATCTCCTCAAATTATCATGCATTTTAAAACATGTATTCTTCTTTTATACACAAACACTTATATACTGTTGTTCAGTTGTTTCAGTAGTCTCTGATTCTTTGTGGCCCCATCTGGGGTTTTCTTGGATAATACACTAGAGTGGTTTGCTATTATCTTCTCCAGATTATTTTACAGATGAAGAAACCAAGGCAAACAGGGTAAAGTGACTTGCCCAAGATCTACTGTCTGAGGCCTAAGGCCAAATTTGAATTCAGGAAAACAAGTCTTCCTGACTCCAAGCCTAGCATTCTGGCCACTGTATTACCTAACTGTCTTGTACACACAAACGTACCACATCATATGCTTAATTTTTGTCTTTCCATTTCCAGAACCTCATAAGGTTTAATCCAATAAATTCAGTAAATATTTATTAAGTGCCTACTATGTGCCAGACATTGTGTTAAGTGCTGGGGGATATAGTTAATAAAAAGAAAATCCTTGCCCTCCAGGAACTTATAATCTAATGAAGGGAGAAAACATACAAAAGGAGGCAGGAAAGTGAGGGGATGTTTTTAATAAATGCTGATTGATTGATTGCTTGATTGCTTGACAGGTTGATTTGTGGTTTGTAATGACTGGCAAAAGTACCCTCTTTTGAATTCCACTTCCTGCCCTTCTAGATGCATCAGTACTTCAGGACGAGATGAGATTGAGGACTCTTTAGTCCAGCCACCACACCTAGCTAACAAAAGTCTGTCTCCAAGCTCTCAAATTATTTCTTTTCCATAGGTATGTAGTTCATGGTTCTCTTTTACAGAAACTTAAATAATATAGAGTTAGACATTCTCATGATCCTTTTCACCTAAGCATACGAATAATTTTGAGTCAGAAGAAAGGTTATATGGGGAGGCAAGGTCATGAATTCTATATTCTATGAATCTGTCAATGGCTTTGGGCAGGACTTGGTGTCAGCAACTCCTGGGTTCAAATCTTGCACATGTTAGATGTCAGTCCTTTCCCCTCTCTTTGCCTCAGTTTTCTCATTTGTAAGAAAATGACACTGGATTCCATGGTTTTTAAGATCCTTCTGAGCTCTTGATCCATGGTGCTCTCTATGATCTCACTCTCTCTCCCTTCCTTGAATTATTTCAGGTTTTGTCTTCATTCCACTTTTTAATTTTAATGCACTAATGCTGAAGGAAGCCTTTCTTGTACCAGATTCCTAGGACATCCAGACTTCTCTCTTTCAGATAATCTCCTGTTGGCTCCTAGTCAAAATCCTTTGTTTCCTGCAAGATTCTATGGACGCCTGGCCAGTCATCTCCTGGGGAGACATCTACCTGCTTCTGAGTCCTTCAGTTTCCTTCCCCATTAAATTTTGACCTCAAAGGGCCAGACATAGAAAGGACCCAATTAGCAACCATCCACTTATATGTGTTTTTCTCTTTGTCTGGACTCAACCTCTGACCAGTGAGTCTATGATCTGAAAAATTCAAGATCCTTACTCAATTCCCTTTGGGTGGAAGAAGGAAGAGCTTATAGGCTGAGAGCCAACTTGTCCTCATCTAAACCAGCCCCTTGCCCATGCTAGTACATACAGTTTAGAGACAAAACAAACAAACCAAAAAAATTCAATCCAAATTTTCCTAAAAAACAACAACAACAAAAAAAAAAACCTCACCAACTTTAAAAGGAGCCTGATTTTTTTAAAAGTCCTTTGTACACTTCTCTTCACCATCCTCCCTGGATGTTACAGATGGCATGCTTCCTGTCTGATTGCCACAGCCAAATGAAAAGGGTCAGGTGAAGTTTCAGAGGTTAAAAAGAGAGCCTTCCAAGGGGGAAGAATGTGTTTAAATTATTCAGACATCTTCTATCTTCCTTGCTCAGCTTGCTATTTAATATTAGTGTCACATTTCTAGTAGTAAACGTCTTTGGAAGAGTTGTTTGTAAGAAACAAGTGAATCTGTGTGGGCAACTTCAAAATTAAAATACATTAAAAAAATAGAGATGTGAAGTTTTAAGTTATTTCCCCTTGCATCTGAAGGGCTACTATCTATGATTCTGCTAGCGTGGCACTCCAAAAGCATCACGGAAGGCACATGAGCCCCATAATCTCCACAAATCCTCTTTCCGAGGCTAAATCTTGACTGAGATTGGTCTCCCCACCCTCTATGCCCCAACATAGCTGATCTTGCTTTGAGCACTCATGCTTTTCCTTCTAAAAAAACCTAGACTCCCTGTTGGAAGCATTTGAATGACAGGTCTGACCAGCTCAAATTATTTATTTCTTATTTGATTTATTTTAAGCACACCCATTGCCCAAGGGTTCCCGGGGCTCATGGGTGAAATACAAATACAACAATCTGAGGAAGGCGAGAAGCCTGCCCATTACTCAGTGCCTGGCCTGAGAGTCTGTCTGAGCTGGTTTTCCCCAAAGAAGAACATGCTGAAACCAACTGGGTTTTCTGGAAGTAACTCAAAATATCAGATGCAAGAGTCATAGCAACCTATGGAGCATGGCAAAACTCTTTTCTCTGGTCCAAGCTCAGGTCGCGCTCTGCTAAATACCTGGCTGGCAGGAGGCTCCTGGCAGACCGAAAATGAGCTCTGCCATATCATCAAGAAAGCCTTCTTCAAAGCTCGCCAGCCCCATTCCCTTTGCACAAATGGTGATATTGTTGGAATTTTAGTCCTGGCAAAGCCTACATGATATGGAATGAGTTTTAAGATAAACTAAAGGGATTGCTTCTCTCCCAGAGAGAGGCTATTTGCTAAGGTCAGAGAGTTGGAAGAATTCCAGGTCTTGGAGGAGAAATGTTCTGACTCAGTGGACCTGAAAAATTGCTGCATCTATTCTGTCTGCCAGGAGAGCACCCTGGGTTGGTGATCTCCTAGGACCGAAATTGGGAGAGTTGAGAATAGGGGGTAGTTTCCATGCCTTCCCATCTTCTAAACTAAGTGGCAGGGTAGGGGGAAAGGGGAAAAGTATTTTGTAGATCATTAAGAAAATATCTGAATGCCTTTGAGGCTACATCTTCCCTGTGGTAGGCACAGTAGCTTCTATATCCTTTCCCAATTTAGGGACCTAATGGTGCCCTCCTTTTCCAACACTTTGTGTTTAGCTATTTTGTAGTTCTTTGTATTATTTATTTTTATATTGACTCTATAATTTTATATATGTACAGCTTATACACTTTATTTCATTGTACACATATGTTTTTATCTCTTAGCTATCATCGTTGTATTTCTCTTTCTTTGTCTACCTTCCTACTTATATCACAGTAAACTTGACCTAGTCATACAAGCTGCACATACTATTTAACTTTAAACTTAGTTAACTAGACATTTTAAGCAAACATATGTATGTTTACATGTGCATGTCAAATATGTATATGTCAATTCAAGTCAACAAGCATTTATTAAGTTATTATTATGTACCAGACACTGTACCAAGTGCTAGGTATACAAGTACAGGCAGAAAGAAAGAAAGATAGTCCCTGCCTTCAAGGGGCTTACATTAGAATGGGGGAATTTAACACATCAATAAATATTATTATATACATAATAAATATAATATGCATTATATAAATAATATATATTATATCAATATAAATAACAAATAAAATTATATACATATTTATATTTATGTACATATATAATATTTATTTATTGTAATATTCATATCCTGGGAAGTGATGGATGCTACCTTGAATGACAGGGAAGGCAGTTGGAAGAGATGGAATGTTCCCAGGTGCTGTGAGCCAGTGGCAAAAGTCGTTTGGCCTGACTGTATAAAAACCCCTGACAGCCACTTGGAGAGGGGCTTTTAGGTCTTTAGGTCTTTCTAGGTCTCTTTAGGACTTTAGGTCTCTGGGTGGTGAAGGGAGGCAGGTAGGTCTATGAAGAAGAGGGTAGGAAGAATCTGAATATTTCCTAAAGACTGTGAGAGCTAGTGTATCACCAAACACTGGTAGTGAGAAAGCTGAGACAATAAGATCACCAACACAACTGCATCAATAGCCGTCCCTATTCTCTGGCTTGGCTGTGGCCAGGCTGGGCTAGAGGTGTTGTGGAGAATAAAGCTCCAGCTTCTATTAGAGCAATAGCCTCCAGTCCTGATTGTCAACTAGTTATAGATATTAGGTTGACAGGGTCTCCAGTCCCCAATACTTGTCCTGTTTATCCTTTCCCTGATTATAGATAAAGTATATTTAACAAGTACCTTCTTGAGTTGTCTTTATATCACGATCCTTGGTGAGGGAGTCAACACAGTCAGATACCAAATGTAATCCAAGGCAGATCAAAGCCCTGTATTAATTTATCCAATCCCAGGTTGGACATGAAAGGGTTACCCATCCACCTAATCTCAAGGGTCCTCCTTGGGCAACTGTTAAGCAGTGATTCCCAAAGTGGGTGCTACCATCCCCTGGTGGATGCTGCAGCGACCCAGGGGCAGGGTGATGGCCACAGGTGTATTTATCTTTCCTATTAATTGCTATTAAAATTTTTAAAAATTAATTTCCAGAGGGCTAAGTAATTTTTTTTTCTGGAAAGTGGGCGGTAGGCCAAAAAAGTTTGGGAACCACTGTGTTAGAGGAAAGGGGAAATTATAACAACTATCAAGCATGATTGGGGTTGGTGTTCCTCCATCATCTGCAGCTAGGTAGAATACAGATAGATATACTCACATCACTGTATATCTGTATCTCCTTAGGCCTCTTTTTGTTTATAATTTATTGTTATATGTATATATAATATAAATATATTTATTTTATTTATGCATATGCTCATACATAAATATTAAATATATATTAAATATATAATTTATACTATATATGCTATATATACTATAATATATAATATATAATTTAATATAAATATATATCACTACATAAGTAACAAATAAACAAA
>NC_058133.1:47333586-47344225 GCF_016433145.1 Gracilinanus agilis
AGAAAGAAAGAAAGAAAGAAAGAAAGAAAGAAAGAAAGAAAGAAAGAAAGAAAGAAAGAAAGAAAGAAAGAAAGAAAGAAAGAAAGAAAGCTCATCCAAAGGAGTGTGGTGTAATGGATAGAGTAGACTCAGAGAGATCTATCCTTATTGTCTTCAGGACACCTCAGTTGTTTCTAGCTGTGTGTCCCTGTTAGGTAAAATAACTGCTGTGTTTCCTCATCAATAAAATAGGAATAATAATAGGACCAACTTCTCAGGGACATTATGAGGATGATATTAAATCATATTTTGTAAAAGGCCTTGCAATTCTGAAAGTACTAGAAAAGTGTTAGTTGTCTTCATCAAAATAATCTCATTATTTTCATATTTTTAAATGAGATTGAAGAACCTTACATTTGGAGCCTTATAACTTGATGTCATCTATGAATACTAACTGATCCTTATGATGTTTTATTATGACTCCTTCTTTGATGTAAAAGTCATTCATTTATACTCAGAAGTGATAATGGGTTAGGTGGTTAGGTGGAACTATTTCAGGCTGAAATTTTATCCATGTAAGTTTTGTATTGATAGTTCTTTAAATTGTTTTGTTGGTGATATGTTGATGGCCGGTGGTGTTCTTGAAATAAATAACAATGTTTCTATGAGTACATCAAATAAGCTAGAATTCTCACAATCCCTGGATCTATTTTATATATTTGTAGTACATGAATACGCCATTCATGTGGAACCAAGACAGTCCTTTTAACAATCAATAGACATGGCATAATAAATAAATAAACTTTTGGGAGGCTTATTCAATAATCACTGAATCAATAATGTATTCATCTGTATACCCTTGGGATGTTTTTGCACACATTTTTTGCTCCTCAGCAAATGTTTTGATTCTTCATATTTATTTATGGATTTGGAAATGATCAAAGTTGTGAATACTTTGATTGATTACATAAACATGTAATTGGCCTATATGTGAAACGGTTGCTGGTGTTCTCACCTTTTAGTAAGAGCTATATAATGCCTTTTATTAAGGAAGAGGAGATCAAACTTGCATCTGAGAGGAAGTTGGTAAAGCGCTTTGCAAGTAATTTATATTCAACTTGATGTGTTTGTGCCAATAATTGTGGATTTTATCCAACATTTCTGCCTTCCAATTTTGTATAGAAGCAAGAGTTTTATATACCTCTCTTGACATAAATGCCCAATCCTTCAGTGTGTTGAAGAAATGCAATCTTTCCCTTTCTTATTTGATCCAGCTTGCATTTTATTGTTTTGGACTAGAATTCCATCTTTCTTCTTTGGTGGTTTTCTCTATATTCTGATTTCTTTCTTTCTCAAGCCAGTAGAGTAATGTTTTTAATTGTTGTGGAAGTATTTCTTTTCTTCTTAGCTTTGGCTCCTTGTTATCAACTTAAACTTTTTGACTTTTTCTTTTCTTTTTGTTTATTTTAATAAAAAATTTACGCATACATTTTGCAAAGTTATATAATCCAAATTGTCTCCCTCCTTTCTTTCCTCCCCACTCCCAGAGCTGGCAAACAATTCAATCTGGGATATACGCGCATTATCATGCAAAACATATTTCCATATTTAAATTTTGCTTTTAAATAACTATCAAGGGAATAAACAATTTCTGATATGATCTTTTCTGCCCATATTCCTTTCTGCCAGTTTCTCTTTTATTGCTTTTAATTGGTCAAGGTGACAATCAAACTTTCTACTTCATCCTCCATCTAGATTTTAATGTGGTCTTTCAATGAAATTTCATAGATCTTCAACATCCCTCAAGATACTTCAGTCATGATAGTGTTCACTGCCTGTTACTATGAAAATGGTAAGTATACTGCTGAGGGCAGATCCTAAAATGTGAAAGAATGGGTTCATTCAAAAAAGCTATGTTAGGTACAATTTTTTAAAAATAATGTCTGCTTTGGAATACTTTGTTTTGGTAGATTCATATCATCACAGTGGAAAAATAGATTAACATAAAAATGTTTTCTAAATAAGTCCATTGTCTCTTCAAAATCATTTGTGATATTTGTGTTATTTTTCACTTTTGTTTACTTTTTAGGTATATTTCTTGGAGTTTTCATTGAGTGAAAATATTCAGTGACTCCAGGGTTTTCCAAATATCCTTATTTAGATTTTTAGTGATTCCTTGATTTAATCACCTATTTTCTTTAATTTCATATTAAAGATGGAGTTATTTTTATGATTATTCTACAATTAAAATTTTTATGTGTTGATAATTTTTAAAATAATTGCTCTTAGACATTTTATGATCCACATTATCTACCTCTCTTCCACTCCTTCCTTTCCCTGAGATGTCAGGTAGTATAATGTAGGTTGAAAATCTAAAATTTTCATGCAATCATGCAATACATATTACCATGTTCATCATGTCATATTACTTACACTAAAGAAAATTTCATGGAGGAAATAAAGTGAAGAAAGGTATGTGTTTTGATATATATTCAGATTTCTTCTATGAAAGTGGAGATTATCCTATACTTTTGAAAAACAAAATGTTTTTGTGTGACTGAGTTGAGAATTAGGTCAATACCACCAACACCACCAAACACAGTATGTACAAAGCTTTTGCTCATATTTGTAAAACTGATCCAATTACTTATTCCTAGCAGCATCCTCATCACCCTCCCCCCCCCCCCCCTTCACTCCTTTTTGTGCAGAGTAGAGAACATCTCCTGGAGGACTTCATTCATATTCAGTTTTGGGACTCCCACCCTGAGATCCCAGTTGTCCTGATTTGTCAGTAATTCATAGAGACTACTATGTCCACACTAACTACAGATGGTTTCCTCTCTATCATAGGAAATTCATTGGTTAGACTTAAGAGACAACTTCTTTTTCCTGAATCCTTTTTTTTAATTATTATTAAACCATTACTTTCCATCTTAGAATCATTACAGTGCATTGGTTTCAAGGCAGAACAGCAGTAAGGATTAGGTAATGGAAGTTAAGTGACTTGCCCAGGGTCACACAGCTAGGAAGTGTCTGAAGCCATATTTGAAACCAGTACCTTCCACCTCTAGGTCTGGCTTTCAAGCCACTGAGCCACCTTTGTGTCTCGTTGATCCCTTGTTTTTAATTGCCTAGATTAGAGTAGTTCAGATTTTCACAAAAAGCATCCAGCATATGTCCTATAATCTTTTATTTTTTTTCCACTCAGCAGTTTTTCAATGATCCATATAACCTTTTTCCTCATAGTTACCAGGACATGGGAAGCTTTTTTGTATCCAGTATTTTTCTTGGGTGGACCCAGCAAAAAAAAATATCGTGGAGAAAAATAGTTTTGTTTGCCATGAGAAACATTTGTGGATGGATATACTATAGAGCTAGTTTTTGAAAAAAGGCCCAGATAATATCTATCATAAAGAAAAAAATCGGCCATTCTGTCTGGAAGAGAGAGTGAGAGAAATTTCTCATCACTCTAAGGTACTGAATGAGAGTTGACTGAGATTTGAGAAATCTTGTGTAGCATTTTTTTTATTAGATCATAGATGGAAGGTAAGGATTTTTAAAAAGTGGATTTGAAAGACTTCCTCTTATAAAGATCCATAACTAATTGGGGCATAAATTGCTCCAATATCAGTTGTTGTTATCTCCTGTAGATTGTTCAATAATTATAATTTATATTTAACTTGCACTTTAAAATCACCAAAGAACTTTTAAAATGTCATTTAAAAAATTCTGTGTGACAATGTTGTGATGTAGTAGAATTTTTATTCCATTTTGCAGATAAGAAAAATAAGATTGATAGAGGTTAATGAACTTGTTTGGAGTAACACTGCTAACAAATGTCTAAGTTGAGATTCACATCCAGGTTTTCTCAGCTAAGTCTGTTCATTACATTGCGTTGTTTGCAAATGAAAATACCATTAGACCATCAATGTTTGCTTATTCTAGATTGGTTGATTATGTAAGTTGAGAGAGCATTTTAAAAATAATTTATCTCAAAGAGATAAAAATAGAATTATAGGTACAACAATATTTGTGGCAGTTTCTTTTCTTTTCTTTTTTTTTGATGGCAAAGAATTAGAAATTGAAGAGAGATCTGTCAATTGGGAAATGGCTGAACAAGTTGTGATATATGATTGTGAATGGAATACTATTGTGCTATAATAAATGAAAAGCAGGATGATTTAAAAAAAACCTGCAAAGATTTACATTAATTGTTGCAAGGTGAAGTAAGCAGAATCAGAACAACATATAAAGCAGCATCAATATTGTTCTATGAATTTGAATAATTTTGTCTATTCTAGGGAATACAAAGATCTAAAACAATTCTGAAAGATATGATGAATAAAAAGCTATCCACCTCCAGAGACAGTATTGGTAGAGTCTAAATGTGGATCAATAATCATTTTGTTTAAATGATACATGTAAAACCCAGTGGAATTGCTTGTTAGCTCCAGGAGGGGGGAAAGGAGGAGGGAAGGGAAAGAACATGAATCATGTAACCATGGAAAAATATTCTTAATTAATTAGTTAATTAATTAATTTTAGTTTAAAGAGTAATATTTAAAGGAACTGACTTTTATTCTCTCTCCTTTTTCTACAATTGCCATATAGCAATTATATTTGTATATCTCATTATTACTCATTCATAATTCTATTTTGTCAGCCAGAGAGAACTAAGTCTGATTCCCAGAGCAGTTCTTTCACATTGCTTCTTTTTTGTCACCATATATATATATACATGCATATGTATATTATATAATATGTAACATAACAATATAATGTATATGACTTATTAGTTGTGTCACAATAGACGAGTGACTGAACCTTTCTGCCTCAGTTTACTCATCTGTAAAATGAAGACTAGAATAGTATTTCTTATAGTATTTTTGAGAGGAAGAAATGGTATCACTTCTAAAGTGATCAACATATAATATTGATATTATCAATATATCTGATATTGTTAGCTTCAGGAGGGGGAAAAGGAGGAGGGAAGGGAAAGAACATGAATCATGTAACCATGGAAAAATATTCTTAATTAATTAATTAATTAATTTTATTTTAAAGAGTAATCATTTTATTTAAAGGAACTGACTTTTATTCTCTCTCCTTTTTCTATTGTTATCAATATATAATAAATTATAATAAATATGTTAACCCAAGAAAAACAAATACTCATATTAGCTATGTCAAAAACTATTTCATTCCTTCCCTCTCTTCCCTCCTAGCTCTGCCCCCTCCCCAGAAGACAGGTGATATAATAGAGGTTGTATATATATATATATACATATTATCATATAATACATTTCTTCCTGTTCATCATATTGTGAAACAAGACACATATTGCTTACACTAGGGAAAAATTCATGGAGGAAATAAAGTGATGAATAGTATTTTTTAATCTGCATTCACACTCTTCTCTGTTTCTTCTTTGGCAGTGAATTTCTTTCATCCTCATGAGTCCTTTGGAATTGTTCTGGACCTTTGTCTTGTTGATGGTAGTTGTTATTCACAGTTGGTCATCACATAATATTGTCATCACTATGTATGGCATTCTCTTGGTTCTGCTCACTTCACTTTGCCTCACCTCAAAATCAGTTCTAATAAGCAGAATTTAATAATTGCTGTGATACCTGGCATTTACATACTAGCCATCCAAAGCACTTTAGAAGTGATACCATTTGTTCCTCTAAAAAATGCTATAAGAAATACTATTCTAGTCCTCATTTTAAAGATGAGTAAACTGAGGCAGAAAGGTTAAGTGACTCGTCTATTGTGACACAACTAATAAGTGACTGAAGAAAGATTTGAACTTATGTTTTCCCACCTGCAAAGAGAAGACTCTATCCACTATAGTAGTTAGCTACCACATATATAAATATGTTTAATTTGGATAACTGTAAGAGTTAATATAAGACAAGCTGTCAGATGAAATCAACAACCTCAACAACAAGAAGAAAGTGGTCCATAGTGTCAAGATTTCAAAGAGGTCAGGAAGAATGAGAACTGAGGAATAACCATGAGATATATCAATTAAGAAATTATTAGGGGCTACTAAGTGGTTCAGGGGATAGAGAGGCAGATCTGGAAATAGGAAGTTCTGAGTTTAAATGTGACCTTAGCTATTTCCTAGCTGTGTGACCCTGGATAAGTCACTTAACTCCAAGTGTCTCACTCATCACTCTTCTGCCATGGAGTCAATACTTAGTAATGATTTTAAGATAGAGGATAAGATTTTTTTAAAATAAATCATTATTAACTTTGGAGAGCATAGTTTTAGTTAGAAAAGGAGTTCAAAATTTAAACTCAAGACAGTTTAGTAAATTTAGAGAGGAAGTAGAATCATGATTGTAGGAAGCTTTCTCAAAGGATTTTAGACATGAAAGGAAGAAAAAAAAACTATAGAATGATAGCTTGTGTGGACAGATGGCTTAAGTGAGTTTTTTTAATTTGTTTTGTTAGGATGATGAAGGCAAAAGCATGTTTATAGGTATCAAATAAAGAGCCAGTAGACAGGGAGAAATTCGAGATAAATGAAAGAGTGAGTATAATGGAGCCAGCGTACTGGTGAACATGGGATGGAATATCTTCAAGGGTACACATAAAGGGCTAACCTTGGCAAGGAAAAAGCTTACTTCTTCAAAGGAGATGAGAGTGAAGGAGAAGGCAGTTGCGGGGAAGACATCTTAGTGAAATGCGATGTGGTAGAGGGGAAAAGATGGAGCTCTTGGTCAATGGCCTCAGTTTTTTGGGTGAAGTATGAGTCAAGGTCTTTATGTGAGAAAGTGGGAGGAAGGGGAGGCATAGAAGGGTTGAAGATGGATGAAAAGTTTGGGAAAAGCTGCTCTCATGAGTGGGATAGCCAGTTTCTGAGAGAATGCCAAAAGGAAGTTGAAATAATAGTTTACTACAGATTTATGTTTATAGAATATAAATCTACAGTGAACACAGTCAGCATGATTTAGTGATTTTCCCCAGCTATGTTCTTCAGCTATCATTCTATAGTTTTCCTTCCTTTCATGTCTAAACTCCTTTGAGAAAGCTACCTACAATCAGTGATTCTACTTCCTCTCTTCTAAATTTACTAAACTCTCTGGAGTCTAACTTTTGAAGGAGTGAAGGAAGGAAAAGTTGGGAAAAACCAAAGACCAGGGTTTGTCAAGGAATACCCAACAATACAAAAAGTTACAAGGTACTTGGGTATGCAGGAATGTGTAGAGTTTGAACTGGTTCAGCAAAGAATCTAGCTCAACCCTTTGGCTAAAAGAGAGAGACCTTGAAGATCATGGTGAGGATGAAAAGCAGAACTATGGGTTGTAAGGCAGAGAGAAAGATGGGATAATAACTGGGACATCCTCCCAATTCTACTGTGGAGATGAAAATGGAGTTAGCATTTCTTTATGTTTTAAAAGAGAAGCTGAAGTGTTCTCTCAACTCTAGGATTGTCTGTTTCTACCTGACTGAGCTTATCATTACTTCCGTTTTTCCATCATAAAGCAGAGCTGCAGGAACAATTGCAGTAGCAGTTTCAGAGAGGAAATTTGTGCTGTGTCCTGACTTCAATTCAATTCAATATATTTACTTACCGAGAGCCTGAGAGGTATAAGAAACTGTGCTAGAAGAGAACCCTGGCTTCAGAGTTGGCAAACCTAGATATTCATCCTGACTTCCACTTACTACTATCTGTGAGATCTTGGGTGTCCCAGTTTCCTCATCTGTTTAATAGAGGTCCTGGTTCACTTTTTAAAATGTTTTATTATGCTTTAAAAAAACCAATAACTTCTGCTCTTCCTAATGCCCCCTCACAGGGGTCTCTAAATATCATCTACGAATGCATTTCAGCTGGTCTCTGAACTTGGAAAGGAAACAATATATTTTTTATTTTTCAATATAGTTTCTTTTATAATCTTTGTATTTATTTTATGCATTTAAGAACATTAATTCTGAGAAGTGGTCCAGATTACCCAAGGGTTCCTAAAACAGAAAAAAACAATTATGAAAAAAATTTTATATAACAAAGGTGCATGCTTTTCTTTTTTCTTTTAGTTTTCACATTTTTATTCTATAATCATTTGACCCTAAAGGTCAACATTTTAATGTCATCTACATTTAAGAATTTTTAAAGTTTTATCAGAGCTTTTGCTTTTCTATCACCATTTCGTGCTTTTCAAATGTAAACCAACACACTGGTCATGTCTGCCAATGCTCATGCCTCATCCAGTGGCAATTATCCACCACCTCTCTGCCTAGAGAAGAAAAGTATATTTCACTATCCAGCTGGGGTCAAACTAAGCCAATTTAATTCAACCAGAATTTTTTTATTCTATTAATTAGAACTCAGATGCCTATTTTTTACAGATTTTTGGTCATTATGTAAATCTTTTTTTGGGGTCTACTTACTTTATTCCACATCACTACATACAGATCTACCTCAAGTTTCTTTAATTACAGATGGTTTGCCATTCCTTCCAGCACAATAATATTTTATTACATTCATATATTATATTTTGTTTCACCTTTCCTCAATTGGTGCACATAATTAGAAGAATTCTAAGGTCCCATCCCAACGCTGAGACTCTTTGATTCTTCCCTATTCTTGAGTCCCAGTGTGGGATCTCCAGATATTATGCACCTGGACGAAAGTCCATGCACCATGGCTTATCCTTGACCTGCTGGTGGGTCTCTTTCCATAAAGATCTCTGAATGGCATCAGTGCCCATTAACTGAGAAGACCAGCCACTTTCCAGGACACCAACAACACAATTTATCCCACCTGAAAGAAATTGTGCAAGTACTTGCCAATATAACTTCCTTAGCAAGGAGCAAAGGGCATCCCTAACTTCAGGTGCAGCATTCTCCCAAGAGGTGATCCGCTAGATGATGGGTAGAAAGAATACAGAGCAATGAAAGATGTCCACTAAGCTCCATTGGCCAGTTCCCACGTGGGGAGAACCATCCATGGCTGGGACCCATCTGCTGGTTCATTTAGATGGTCAGTGAATATGCAGCAGTTGTTCTACTTAGCCTTCCTGCTAGGCAGAGCTTTCCTGATGGTCGCCCCACCTGCAAGGTGCATAAGTGCACACAGCTGTGCCTATGTGGGTGGTTTCTGTTCTAGCCAAGCTGAGCTGGGGGCTTAACAGCCACATCTGTGCAGTGTCAGCAACTGCAGAGCTCACAGGGGTGGTAAGACGAAGGGAAGCTCTATTTGAGGAGGGGGAGAGCTGACTAAGTTTGTAGATATAAAGGAGGGAGCTTTGGGGGGTGAGTGTTGGGAAATGGAATGTGCATGAGAGCTGGAGGAAAATTAGAGAGCTAGTACCTGGAATACATGACTGGAAAAAAACCACACACACATTTTTAAAGCCTATGCTGACCACTGACAAATTATAGAAAGGCAAGACAGTCACTGTTCTAAAGGAGCTCACATTCCCATAGGGAGAGTTTCAGTTGCAAGTTAGATGGAAAGGTCCACTTTATGCGTTCTATGATCTAGTTACATACTGGTTCTTCTTAGTTCAGGACAATCTATTATCTCACTTGCCCCCCTTGCCTGGAATGCTCTCCTTCCTTGTCTCTGTCTCCCAATTTCCTTGGTTTTCTTCAAGTTTTAACTAAAATCCCACCTTTTGCAATAAAACTTTTCTTGATACTCTTTAATGTTAATGCCTACCCTCTGAGATATTATCTCCAATTTAGTATGTTTATATCTTATTTGAACATATAAAATTCGAACAATTTGAATAAACTGAACATCATTTTCCCAATTAGAATGCTAGCTCTTTGAGAGAAGGGACTGTTTTTTGTTGTGCGTGTATGTGTTCTGTGTCGGGCATACAATAATGTTTAATAAACACTTCTTGACTTGATAGATTCTTATAGTTTAAATGCAAAGCAAATAATATTGCATCTTTAATATAAATTCTACTGATAAAATCATTTTTAGTTCTCTGCCAAGAGTTTTGATGACAAGAACTTTCTTTTCTGGATCTTTAGTATCTGTTACTGGTCAAAGTATAATGTTGAATCAGAATGGCTAGTTTATAAATAACATTTATATAATATATTATTGGGGCTTAATTAGTAGTATCCTTCCTTCTAAACTTTCATGTATTCATTTTATTTATATTCTGAATATATTGATATACATCCATCTTGTCTGCCCCTTTACAATGTAAGCTTCTTGAAGCCGAGGACTGTTTCATGTTTGTGTTATTTTCAATGTCTAATATAATTCTTGAGATACTTATTCTCCTTGGTCCTAGTCATCTTTTTCCTTTTTCACCCAGAACTGGCTTTTTTTCTTGACTCCCTGCTTTTTGTACTGTCAGAGAACATAGATGTGCGTTTCTGGGGAGGAACTCCAATTGGCTCTTCCATTCTGTAGGGAGTTAAGGCCATTGATTCCATTCCTCCAATTTGTGGCAGCAATCCTGTCCCATGTTCTAGGTAGGACTGGCTATATAGTGGTAATAGGTATTAGAATGAGCAGAGTCCTAGACATGAAATAATGGGAAACAGCCTTAAATCTCATCTCTTGTATGATGCTTATTAAATAGTCACTATGGAAAAATCATTTAGATTCACTTCCAGATCTCTCTCTCTCTCTCTCTCTCTCTCTCTCTCTCTCTCTCTCTCTCTCTCTCTCTCTCTCTCTCTCTCT
>NC_058133.1:47346381-47368840 GCF_016433145.1 Gracilinanus agilis
TCTCTCTCATACATACATACATATACACACATATATACAGGTATCTCCTGCACATCAAGGAGTTTAGAGGCATGGTACTCCCTGTGATCTTGAATATCTGAGGAAAAATGTTTGGTCCTCCCTTTATACCAGAGAAATAGTCTGATTTTTTTCTTTTTCTTAGATATTAAATACTGCAGTTTTCTCTAGGAGGATGTTCACAGGGTCCGTGAACGCTTCAAAATTCAGAACTTTAGGTATGGGAGTAGTCATATTGATAGCATTGCATATCCATTTTAATATTCAGAAGAAACATTCCTGGTTTAATTTAGTTTATTTTTTCATTTAGCATTGTTACATGTCACACATTGCTGTATAACTTAGTTCTTTAGAAAGTTTGCTTTGAGACCCTGTGAATAACCTGCTAGAAAAAACAGCAATATTTAACATCTGAGAAGGAGAAGTTGAGGTCATTTGATTTTTACCTACTTTAGATACTCATCTAGGCAAACCTTTGCAGTTTGAAAGATCTTTCTTTGGATGAAAGAGTTATAAAATGACCCTCCGAGTCCCTGGTAAATAAGTGTCAGTTCTTCAATACATAGGTGGACATTTTCTGCACATGGCCATATGTTCACACTTCATTCATCCCTTGCCCCCAACTTATAAATCCTGACTACCTCTCACTTCCTCTCATATCTGCCCACAATGACATGGCTAGTCTTCCTGCCCTGTACCTAGGTGTCCAGGCAGTACCATATCTTTTTCCTTTAAAGAAGCCTTGTCCACTTGTCAGGAATGGAACACAGATAAGACCAATTAATGCTAAGGTGGTTTATGTTTGTATATCTGGGGAAGAATAAACATCTTAAGTGCTTTACAAGGCTGTGTTTCTGGCACAGAGGAAGGACCACCTCCAGGACTCTGCGTTCTGGGAGATAAAGGTCTTTCCCTTCTAGTTTCCAAAGATAATTTTTGTAGCAAACAGGAGTCAGTTCAGTATTGGGATGTAGAATACAGCACAGCATTTTCAAGGTAACAAACACTTGAGAAACCGAGGTCTGGCCATTGGTAACAAGATGCTTAAATTGGGGGGAAAAGTAGTCTAGTTTGGAGCCAGCTGTTGTCTTGTTAAGAAACAACCACCTCTATTGTTTCAGAGGAATGTTTCAGAATGGTAATGGAAGAAGGAAATGGAGGGATTTTGTAAAAGATGGAGTTCAACAGAGCTTTGGTGCAGCCAGTGAACCTGAGATAAAAGGGCCTACTGGGGTGGAGAGGAAGGTAAGTTTTCCACATGACTGTACATATTTTTAATAAACTAAGATCATTTATTCCTCCTGTGTCTCACCAGCCACCTTTCTGCCACCTTGCAGTTCAATTTAGAGCGACTGTGACATTTTTATTTTACTAGTGAAAATTCAGCCCAGGTAAAGGGAACAGGGGGAAAAATGTAAATTAAACCATTTCTAATCCAGTACCTAAACCAACACCACACACACACACACACACACACACACACACACACAGAGAGAGAGAGAGAGAGAGAGAGAGAGAGAGAGAGAGAGAGAGAGAGAGAGAGAGAGAGAGAGAGAGAATCTTAGTACTTGATCAGAGTCACTTAGCATCCTTCCTTTGCTCTTGGGTTGAGACAAATGAATATAGGATAGGAAAGAAACTTTGTCCTAGACTTGTTGACGAGCCTTGGATATCTCTTTTCCAATCTGCCAAGTCCTCCTATCTGAAGCTATCTTAATTTAGAGTAGTAACTACCGTGGGGGAAAAGGAACTTTTTTTCTAAAGGATGCCAATACGGTGGAAATACATGTTATTAACTGTTGGAAAATGTTTTCCTCCTCAGGGGATAGAATGGGGTAGTATAGCTACATATTTCCTCCTCACCACCTTATACTTCTCTGGAGTTGTGGAATAGGGGACCCTCATCCTTTACCCACCTCTACAGAACTCTCTGAAAAGCATATTGCCCTTTCTGTACCTGTTTCTTCTGTTTCCACTCTTGTCAGACTGTCCTCTCATATTCTGTGTCCCTCCCCTAGTTCAGTTGAATTTCACTCCCAACAAATGTCTGGGAATGAGAACTTTTTCTGAAATTTTACTTTAAATATTTTCTTATTATTTACTTATTTTGACAGTCTTTTATTTACACATTTTCAGTTCCAATTCCTCTCTCTCCCACCCATTTATAGCCCTTTGGTCAAAGTTCTGGATTGTTCTCCAGAGTGGTTTGACCAGTTCAAAAATACACAAGGATGCATTAGTACATCCATTTTCCCCTGTCTCCTCAATTATAGGTGTGAGATGATACCTCAGAGTTGTCTTAATTTGCCTTTATCTAATCAATAATGATTTTAAAATTTTTTCATATGACTATGGATAGCTTTGAGTTGTTTTTCTGAAAACCACCTGTTCATATCCTTTGAACATTTATCAATTGGGGAATGACTCTTATTTTTATAAATTTAATACAATTCTCTATATCTTATAAAAATGAAGCCTTTATAACTCAAAGTTGGGTACAATTTTTTGCTATGACTTCATTGTCTATGGTACCTTTTAGCAAAACATAGTTTCCCTAATTATCTTTTTCAGTTAGGTCTATTTTTGCTTTTGCTTTGTCTGAGATAACAATTGCTGTCATGCCATCTTTACTTCAATTGAAATATAATTGGCTCTTCTAGCTCTTCATCTAAACTTTCTTTGTGTCTTTCTTTTCCAATTATTTCTCTCACAATTAATATATTATTGGTTTCTCATTTCTTTTTTTAACACAATTTTAGTATTTATTTTTTAGAAAAGTTAACATGGTTACGTAATTCATGCTCTTACTTTCCCCTTCACCCCCCGAGCTCCCCCTCCATGGCTGATGTGTATTTCCACTGGTTTTAACATGTGTCATTGATCAAAACCTATTTCCAAATTGTTGATAGTTGCATTGGTGTGGTAGTTTCGAGTCTACATCCCCAATCATGTCTGCCTCAACCCATGTGTTCAAGCCGTTCTTTTTCTTCTGTTTCCACTCCTGCAGTCATTCCTCTGAAAGTGGGTAGCATTCTTTTCCATAAATCCCTCAGAACTCTCCTGTGTCATTGCATTGCTGCTAGTACAGAAGTCCATTACATTCGATTTTACCACAGTGTGTTACTCTCTGTGTACAATGTTCTTCTGGCTCTGCTCCTTTCACTCTGCATCAGTTCCTGGAGGTCTTTCCAGTTCACATGGAATTCCTCCAGTTTATTATTCCTTTGAGCACAATAGTATTCCATCACCAGCATATATCACAATTTGTTCACACATTCCCCAATTGAAGGACATACCCTCCTTTTCCAGTTTTTTGCCACCACAAAAAGTGCGACTATAAATATTTTCGTACAAGTCTGTTTATCTATGATCTCTTTGGGGTACAAACCCAACAATGGTATGGCTGGATCAAAGGGCAGGCATTCTTTTATAGCCCTTTGAGCATAGTTCCAAATTTCCTGCTAGAATGGTTGGATCAGTTCAAAACTCCACCAGCAATGCATTAATGTCCCAGTTTTGCCATATCCCCTCCAGCATTCATTACTCTCCCCTTCTTTCATTTTAGCCAATCTGCTAGTTGTGAGGTGATACCTCAGAGGTGTTTTGATTTGCATTTCTCTAATTATTAGAGATTTAGAACACTTTCTCATGTGTTTACTGATAGTTTTGATTTCTTTATCTGAAAATTGCCAATTCATGTCTCTTGCCCATTTATCAATTGGGGAATGGATGAATATTTACAAAAATAAAAATTGCCTAGATTAACAGCAGAAGAAATAGAATACCTAAATAATCCCATATCAGAAAAAGAAATTGAACAAGCCATCAAAGAACTCCCTAAGAAAAAATTGCCAGAGCCTGATGGATTCACAAGTGAATTCTATCAGACATTCAAAGAGCAACTAATCCCAATACTATACAAATTATTTGATATGATAAGCAAAGAAGGAGTCCTACCAAATTCCTTTTATGACACAAATATGGTACTGATTCCAAAGCCAGGGAGATCAAAAACAGAGAAAGAAAACTATAGACCAATCTCCCTAATGAACATAGATGCAAAAATTTTAAATAGAATATTAGCAAAGAGACTCCAGCAAGTGATCAAGAGGATCATCCACCATGATCAGGTGGGATTTATACCAGGAATGCAAGGTTGGTTCAACATTAGGAAAACCATCCACATAATTGACCATATCAACAATCTAACAAACAAAAATCACATGATTATCTCAATAGATGCTGAAAAAGCCTTTGACAAAATACAGCATCCATTCCTATTTAAAACCCTGGAAAGTATAGGAATAGAAGGACCTTTCCTAAAAATAATAAACAGTATATACCTAAAACCATCAACAAACATCATATGCAATAGGGATAAATTAGAAGCCTTCCCAGTAAGATCAGGTGTGAAAAAAGGATGCCCATTATCACCTCTATTATTTAACATTGTACTAGAAACACTAGCAGTAGCAATTAGAGAAGAAAAAGAAATTGAAGGTATCAAAATAGGCAATGTTTTCTCATTTCTAATCTATTCTGCTATTTGCTTCCATTCTTTGCGTTACCTCATTCCTTTCCCATTCACAGTTATGATCCCTAACTGGACATTTCCTTCCATTCCATTTTCCTCTGCTTATTTTTCCTTCTCTCTCTTTATCCTGTCTTTCTTCAAAAGTCTGTGTTGTTTGTAACCACTACCTCTCCATATCTATCCTCCCCCTTATCCTCCTCCTCCTCCTTATGTTTTATCATCTTTTCCTCCTCTCTCCTTATTGGGTAAGATAGATTTCTATAGTCAACTGAGTGTATATGTATATTCCTCCCTCTTTGAAGCAATTCTGAGGAGAGTGAGTTTCAATCATTGTCCTCCACTCTCATCCCTCAATTTATTCTCCACTATAAAAGCTTTTCCTTTGCACATCTCCTCTATATGATTAAAAAATGCATTACTTTCCATTTTTCTCCTATTTTCTCTCTACCATTCTTATGTCTTTCTTTAACTTTCCAGGAATACTTTTTGACTTTGGGTCCAATTAGTATTTCCCTTATTCAAACAAAATGAAAGATTCAGAACAAAATCACTAAACACTATGTCAATGCTATGTGAAGGGAATCTGTTAAGATTTTCCAAAAAATTTTAGAACTAGTCCATCTAACCCCTTGTTTAACTGTGGATTCAGTCAAAACTAGTTATTTATGTGATAACTCTGTGTGGAAAGCCATTGACTGCTCATACCCAAGCATATCTGGATGTTGATCCATTAAGAAAGGTCCTTAAAGAACTCCCATATTTACCATTTATATAATCCAGTGACCACTAGCTAGCCAGAGCCTTCTGTGAGCTTTTGCTACTCACAGATCATTTTACTCGAGATGTAAATCATATTCCTTTTTCATTCAGACTTTGCTTCATGCATAACAGATATATCATATTAACATATATCATATTAACCCTACAAACAAATAAAAGACTCTTTGGGAATACTTGCCCCTCATATTTGGAGGGAAGCAGTCCCCAAGGGAAAAAAGAAATAACTGCATTTTGCTTCCTGCTAAGGTTGTATACCCCTCTCTTTATGACATGCTGGTTTGTGTTGTGACTCTTAGCTCCATGCATATTAAATATGTTCACAATTATGCTTTTTATATCCTCACTCTGGGACACAACTCAAAATATTTGGATCCAGGGATGTTGTATAAAAGCGACTAGGATATACAAGGAAAAGCTTTAATTGCACACAAAGCCTTGCTCAGTCAGGTTGAGGGATAGGAAGCCGGGATGCTTTAGCTCATTTCTCTAGAATTTATAGTTGGCTCTTATATATTTCATCATGACAATCTGCTTCACGCCCAGTTTGGTGGAATCAAAGAAAAGCTGGTATTTCAAGTGAAATGTAATGAATGATGAAAGAATCATTCTTTCACAGTAAAGAAAATGCGAAATTGGGTTCTGCTTGCTTTCAAATTGTGTATCCCTAGAATTGGTCAATTGTAGAAATCTAGTCTGTAGAACAATAATCAATTAGTTAATCAATATATACATTTATTCAAATCTGTCTTTTTTCCAGGCATTATGCTAAGCCCTGAGAAGAAGAAAAATAAAAGTATGATCCTTGTCCTCAAGGAAAAGTCATAGTCTAGTAGAGAGAAAAACATGTAAATAACTAGGCAATACAAGATATATACAGAAAGATTAGAATCTGTAGTCTCAGAAAGGAAGACACAAATGCTTAGGGGAAGTAGAAAAGACTTTTTGCATACTTCTTGTATGATTTGAGAAAAGAAAATGATTTGATGATCTCTTCCTCCATCAGTCATACTTGACCTAGGCAGAACACAACAGTATCTTTACTTATTGGAGTTTTCGTGACTCTATTTTCTGGATGGACCATGGTGCTATAGTATAAAGAATTTGGGGCTCACTGTACTGAAACTTGGCTCAAACTGATTCTGTCAAGGAATTAACCTCTCTGATCCTCAGTTTCTCCATTTGTATGAGTGAGGACAATGATACTTGAGCTACCTTTGTCAAAGGTCTATTGTAAAAAAATTGGTTCATCAGTCTGAAATTGCTATAGAAAGGCAAATTATTATTACAACCAGAATATCTCTGCATGATGACCTGAATTGTCAGCAGAGGTCTCTTTTATCCTTCAGGGGTGAATAAACCATTTAAAAATAATAGCTAAAAAAAATCAATGTTAGAGAGTGACTATCCGTGTAACAAGTTATCATAGTGAGAACACAGAACTATCAATAGGGAAGCAAGAGTACAATGGAGACTCAAGGTGGGAAATCAGAGTAAGGTGATCTCAAGTAGCTTGACAAGAATACTGAAGAGGGAGACAAGAGATCTGAAGGCAAATATCATCTCTCTTCCAACATGTCCCCATGTGTGTGTTTGCCAACTACCATCCATAATCTTTGAAAGTTTGTGGAGGATATGAGAAATACTACAGGAATGAGGAAGAGCAAATATCTTCATATTTTTGCCCCTAAAGGGGAAGAGAGTGAGACCTGAAAATTACAGAGTAGTACGTCTGACTTTGACTCCTTGTAAATTTCTAGGACTTTTAAATAGTTAGAAATCTTTTAGAAAAAGAAGTAGCAATAATTAAACAAAAAAATAGCTATCACCTCATTGAGAACAGGTCATATCAGACCAGTTCTCTGAAAGCACATTTCTTTTATTAGATGGCTAATAGACAGGTAGATCATTGGGATGCTTTGGAAATATTTTCTTTAGATTTTACTCTATTTTATTTTAAATATACTTAACATGTTTTTTGCCTTTATATAACCATTAAAAATTACCCCTCCAGATTGAACCCTCCCCTTTAACAACAACAAAATAAAATGAAAACCACTACCCAATCTAATACATTGATCAGATATGACTAGTTTATCTAGATTCAACAAGGGATTTGCTCAGCTTCCTTAACACTATTCTTGTCACCATCTTGAAGAAATATATGCTAAATGAGAGTGTAGTTAAATATATTTCAAACTGGTTGAATGGATAGACTTAAAGATTAGTTATAAATAGTTTTGTGTTAAACTGTATTGAAGTTTCTGTTGTTTGGAGTGTTCCAGGGATCTATTCTTGAAACTATTTTCTTTCTTTTTTTGTGTGACTGGGATCAACACATAGAAGGCATACATGTCTGATGTGTAAATGGCATCTTGTATAATATAATTGGGGCTCAAATGGCACTTGATAAGTCACAATACTGGACTGAATCTTAGCAGAAGAAATTTAACTTGGCTAAATGTAAAGTCTTGTGTTTGGATTTTGAAAGTCATTTTTACAAGTTCAATTTTGGGGAAGTATCTGTAATGTGGAGTGGAAAAGATCTATAGTTCCAATAGGTAACAAAGCTAATGCAAAATAAAATTGTGCTTGGAGAAGCTTTGGGTTTAGGTAGTAGATATTGATATCTTTTCATTCTGAGGATTAGTCAGATTACATTTAGAGCGTTATTTTTAGGCTCAGAATCATATTATAGGAGAAAAACTAGAGGAGACTTATAGGCTGTTGAAGAGCCTTGAGATCATGGTTTGTGAAGACTGGTGGAAGGAAATGGGCATTTTAAATAAATAATTCATTTTTATTTATTTTAAAATTATTTAAATGTAAATAATTCAAAATTAAAATTATTAGCAATAATTTTAAATAAAAATACATTTATTAAGTGCTTACTATATCCCAGGTACTGAGCTAGGCATTTTAAAAGTATTATCTTATTTGGTCCTCATAACCACCCTGAGAGTAAGATACTATACTTATCTTCATTTTATAGTTGAGGAAATTGAGGCAAACAGATTAAATTACTTGCCCAGAGTTATACAGCTTGGAAGGTTACAACACTGGATTTGGACTCAGTTTTTCCTGATTCCTTATTCCAGGCCAAATCTTTGCCATCTAGCTTTCTCCAAAAAAGAAAATAAAAATATTGTGGGGAAATAATACTAGTTGTCTTTAAATATTTGAAGGCCTTTAGTGTGAAACATGAATTACATTTGAAGATGATTAAATATCATGTGTAGAATTCAATACCTTTACATGTAAATATGGTCAGAAGTTAGAACAAATTTATGAACTTGACCCAATGTGGCTGCTTTGGGATGAGGTAGCTTGCCCTCTTTTGAAAGTCTTCAAGAAGAGATTGGGTAATAGATTTGGGGGTAGATTATAAAGATATCCTTTTTTAGGTAGAGGTTGGACTAAATAGCTCTCTGGCCTCTTCTCATTCTGAAATTCCTGTTAATTTGTGATTTGTCTAGTCCTTAGACTTTTGCCTCCAGGATACTAGATCCAAGGACCACTAAAGTCCATACAAACTTAAACTTGTCTGGGCTTGTTACACTTTTCCATTTCATGGGTGAATTCTATCCCCTTATCTAGTATATTCTCTTCATTTCTATTTTTCATTTTCATTAAACTCTGTTTTACAGTTCTGTCTCCTTTGTCCCTGCTGTTCATGTCATCAGTGGGCTCTATCTTTCCTCCAATTTATATAGCTTAAATACATTAAAAATCAGAGATGTCACACAGGATGAAGTTTTAAAAATAAGCACAAAATAGTTTGTGAAATTACTGTGTTTTTTTTCCTAAGTGATAACTCTCACATAGGCCCCATTCTCTTCCCCTGTAGGCCCTCCTCACCTTAGGCCTGCCTGGACTATTACAATACCTTGCTGGTTAGTCAAATCTCTCTCCATTCCAGTCCATTCTCTACTTAGCTGTCAAAATGACTGCCTTAGCTTCAGGTCTGACCACATCATTCCCTTCAACCTCATGAAGAAAATGAAAATATCTTACACCATGTTAAAGATTAAATATAAAATTCAGTCTGGCTTTGGTAGATTTTTAAACCTGGACCCTTTCGACTTTTTCAACTTTCTTAAATCTTACTCTCCTCTCCTATTTTCTGTGACCCAGTGACATTCACACCTTTCCTGTTTTCCCTCACAATTCCAGACTCCCTGCAATTTTACTGGGACCTTATTAGAACCCTGCTCTTCCTTCCCATTTGCTAGCTTCTTAGTCTGAGCCACAATCTCACTTTCTAAAAGAAGCCTTTGCTTCCCCCTTCACTCCTTCCTCCTCCCCTTAATGCTAGTGTCTTCCCTCTGAAACTACCCCTAATTTATCCTGTATATATCCTATTTGTCTGCAGTTGATTGCATGTTGACTCTCTTATTCAACTGAGAACTCCCTGAGAGTAAGATTACAGCTTTTTTTTCCCTTCTGTATTCCCAGTGCTTATCACAGTGTCTGACATATATAGTAGGACATTATGGAATGAATATTGAATCATTGATAATGAACTCCTCATTTGTGTTTCGTGAACAGTTGCTGTCCAACCAGACCAGTCATGCCTTTGGGGGGCTTTAAATAGCAGAAGAATTTCCAATATTGGCTTAGGTCAGCTGCAAAGTAGTCAAGCTATAGAGGATGCCAGGATGGAGAATGCCTTGAGGAAGCAGACATACATGCCTGTAACAGTGAGCAGCAACGCTACAACAAGGAGGCAAGAAGGAATATTATAATCCATTCCCTACCCATCAATTGTGTTCATAAGGACACTGGACCAGCAGCAGGCAATTCATCCAAATAACACACTGAGTGAAGATGAACATGGAGAAACAAGGACATGGAGAGATACTGAAAGACAGCCAAAACAGACTCAAGGACTTTTATTCCCTTACACCAAAGAATAATTCTATCTCTGGCCCTAACCATTAGTTGTGAGTTACCCCTTTGCCACATGTATGACTTTGTACTCTAGGTTTGAACATATTCTTCCCAAGAAGCTTGGGTATGTAAAGGGAGAATGTACTTTTGGTTGAGGTGATTATTTTTATATCACCTTTTGTCTAACATACCATCTTAGTAAATGCTATTTCATAAAAATCTATTTTATGTCTACTGATTGATAATCAGTAGGAAGCTCACTGTCTGGGATCCAATCCGATATAATCCAATGAACATTTATTAAGTGTCTACTCTGTTCCAGGCACTATGCTAAGCCCTAGGGATACAATTACTAAAAATAGATATAGTCCCTGCCTTTAAGGAACTTACAGTCTTAATGTTGAAGTCAACACCCAAAAGGAGGCAGAAAAATTGTGTGTGGGGAACCAGGGAACTAGAAGGTATCCAGTTCAAGGGCATCTCATTCTATGGAATTGAAAACAGTAAAGCAGCACATAACAAGTGGAATGAGCTGGAAAAAATATGTGAATCTTTTTAGGGAAAGAGAAGTGGGCTCTGAAATTTGAACATAGATCATAGGCCAGGCTGGATCAGTAATCAGAATTTCTCTGGAATTCCAAAGCCAATGGGCTGAGGTAGGAACAGGGACTGCAGGGAGGATTTCATTTCTAAAAAATCTGTTTGGAAACAAAAAGGTACAATTATCAGAAATATCAGTAAAATGACTATTTAACCAAATCATTCCATCTCCTAAATGCTCTGTCTTTTATCAAGGCAGTGAATATTCCCTATCTAGAATTGCTCTGAAAGAGGCAATCATGAGTATGGAGGCAGGCAAGTTGGAACCTCTTCTTATCTCAATGCTTGGATGAACATATGGCAATGAGCACCACTCCCCAGAATCATAGAATTTCCATTGGACTGAATCTCAAAGGCCACCTAATAATACATCAGAGATCAGAATTCAGAGATTTAAAGTAGAGAAAGTATCCCAAGAAGTGATTTACCCCCAACTCCTTAAATGAATACATAAAGCGCCAAAGACAAATGATTTGCTGAAAGTCACACATAGTCATTGAAATCCTACCTGACCAAGGAGGAAAAATGAGCACATATCCTCAACTCTATCTTTATTTCTTAATATATTGCTAGATTGAGATGTTTAAAAACATTAAAAATATTGAATTTTAAATGCTATTAATTTTCTGGTTAATGATCTGGTGCTTTTTGTTAATAAACTCATTAAGTTGGTTGGGATTTTGGATTCACATTTATTTTTAAAAAAAGATTCATTTACATGTACCATTTAGATGTCATTCTCTTTTCTATATACACACACATATATACAGATAGATACAGATATATGCATATAGGTAGATAGATATAGATCTATCTCTGTGAATGTGCACATGTGTGTGTCATCTCCATTTGGGAGTTGAAATGTGGGAACTCTATAATTGCTATTTTCAGCTACCAAGAGAACAAGAGGTTCCAATTTTGACTTGGGTGTTAGATGAGTAACAGGAATCCAAAAGATACTTGGTTTTTCAAGCTATTTAAACATTTTAGACAATCATTCCCAGCCTCCCTCTTTCCATTCTACCATTTTCACAAAGCACTTTACAAATGATCTCATTTGGTCCTCATAAAAATCCTGTGAGATTGATGCTATTTTTATTTATGCCCATTTTATAGATGAGAAAACAGGCCTGGTGAGATTAAATTACTTGTCCAGAGTCAAATAAATAAGTACAAATACATTGTCAAGATTCATTCTCAAATCTTTCTTATTCAAGTACTTTCCCCTATCTATTATACCACCTGGTCAGGAAGCAAAGAACAGGGTCTCCCTTCTGGCTCATTTCTCCATGTTCTCACATATACTCACTTGGTATCAAAAGCATTAAATATCTATCAGTCTGTTGTGTATTTCTTGTCTTTAGTTCATTCATTAATAAAATCCAAAAAAAGAAGAAGAATTATAAGCATGGGAGGCAATGTGATACTTTTAGAGGTATAAAAATTTCTTCTGACTTAAGTTCTTAGCAATCAGAAAGAGGTAATTTTCCACTTTATCCTTTAAGAGTCAAATAGCTCTCCCCTCTCCCTCAACTCACTTTTAGTTTAATTTAATTCAAATGCAGACTTCATTAGTTAACTAACAGGCTTTAAGTTAAGCTACTCTGTCAGCAATTAGCAACCTAAAAGTCTTAGTGTTTTTAGAAACTACTTTTCCTAAAGTGACTGTATCTGTTGCAGAGAATGGAGCATCTTAAACTAAATGTAAAGAAGGTTTTTGAAAATAGACAAAGTAATTCCATGACAAATTTAAAATAACCTTGGTAGGAAGGAGCTATCATTGCCCCATTTTATAGTTGAGAAGCTTGAGGCTGAGTCTGTGACTTGCCCAAGGTCACATAGTAATTATTTGAGGCAGAATTAGAACCCTGACCTTCCTAAATATGTGTTCCTTCAGCTCTGCAGTGAGCCACCAAACTTCTTTCAAGAGTCCCCTAAAAGCCACTAAGTCTCCTTCTGGCTCTGAATCTATGATCCCTGTATCTGGTGTTAGAGGGCATACAGGGTACAGAGAGTACAGAGAAAGGCAAAAAATGTCCACACTCTCAAGAAGCTGCCATTCTAGGGAGGCAGATAATATACAAATCATGTATATTATTAGGAGCCTAACAAATATGCAGAGAATATGGAAGGTGATCTTCATTGGGAACTTGCCTGCTTTGCCATTGTGCCCCATGCCACATTGTTGTGGCACTGTGCAGGCTCTCTCAGATGGCTTAACAGTCTTCTTCACAGCTGCTGAAATTCAGCTGCACCACAAGATAGATGAATCACAGCTTTAACAAGGGTATTTTCTTAGCTACATGGGGAAAAACACAATAAAAAAACAACCTGATTGCTTCCGATTAAAATAACTCCATCTGATTAAAAACAACAATAACAAAACAAAGAACAAAGAACAAAGCCACCAAAACAACAAGAACAACAACAACTTCAGTTTGGATGGCCCATTTCCTTTGAAATGAAAAAAAAATAAGCAGTAACACCATGGGTGTTCCAAACACAAGATGTACCCAACCTATAACTTTTGATTACTCAGAAATTCACAGAAAGTAAATCCAGAGAGGATTAAGAAAGCCCCCAGGGACCTCCAAGTGGGAGTATATTTATTTGTTTGTACAAAAGAGTTGACTGAATAATGAATAACTATTAGTTTAAATTGTAATAAACACAATTCTTTAGATGAGATCCAACATTTCTGTTTTTCTTCCTTCCCCCTCCTTCCTTCCTTGCTCTCTAAGGAACATTTTCAGAGCAGTTTACTAAGGGCTGCCTATGATTTCTCAAGGAGTGAAGGGATTTTCTTCATTTTGTCCTGTAATTTTCGTTTCCAACCTTTTTCCTTGAGGAAGAACATCTTAACATGTTTGGATAGTCACTTGATACAGAAATGCTGTTTTTATTGGGCTCAAAATATCTTGTTAATCATAATAACAAAAGCTAGAATTTGCATAGTATTTTAAGGTTTGCAAGGCAATTCACATCATCTCATTTGATCATCACAAAAACCCTGGAAGGTAGGTATTCTTATTATCCTCATTTTGCAGATGACAGTATGTAAGCTGATACAAGCTAAGTAACTCACTCAGGGTCACACAGCTAGCAAGTGTTTGAGGAGGATTTGAACTTGTGTCTTCCTGACTGGAGGATGTGATTCACTACAAAAAACCTTTGTTTGAAGAAGTATTGAATTGTTTATTCCATTCAACAGATTCTGTTTCTACAGCATGAAGAAAAAAAGAATGGGGGGGGGCACCAATCTTTCTCAACAGTTAACTGGCAACTTATCACAACTGGCATGAAATAAAAATGACTATATAGTGTTCAAAGTCTTTCAAAAACTACACATTCCCAAGCTTTATTTACAATCTTCTACTTTCCACTTCATCAAATCTTCAATACATTGGCTTTCCTGCTGTTCCTCTAACAGAACTCTCCATATTCTGTCTCTGGACCTTTCCTTCTTTTTCTCCTCTCCTCTCCTTTCCTCTCTTTCTCTTCCTTCCTTCCTTCCTTCCTTCCTTCCTTCCTTCCTTCCTTCCTTCCTTCCTTCATTCCTTCCTTTCTTTCTTTCTTTGTTTCAAGGCAGAAGAACAATAAGGACTAAGCAACTGTATTAAGTGTCTTTCCTAGGGTCACATACTTTGAAAATGTCTGAGGCCAGATTGAAACCCAGGATCTTCTGTCTCCAGGCCTGACCCTCTATTCTCTGAGAGAGTTGCTGCCCCCTTATCTCTGGACATTTTTCCTGCCTGCTCCCATGGATGAAATGTTCTCCCTCTAATCCTGACTACCCTGACTTCCTTCAAGTTCTAGTTTAAACCCCACTTTCTATGGGAAACTTTTCCCAAATCTTCTTCAATTTTAGTACCTTTTTCTGTTATATTGAATTATTTTCTTATATAGATTGTTTGGAAGAAGGTATTTGCACATTGTCCTATTAGCTGGTGAAATACTTGAAATCAGGGATTTTGCCTTTATTTTTATCTCTAGTAACACACACACGTGGCACATAGTCTACACCAGTGATTCCCAAAGTGGGTGCTACCACCCCCTCATGGGTGCTGCAGCCATCCAGGGGAAAGGTGATGGCGACAGGTGCATTTATCTTTCCTATTAATTGCTATTAAAATTTCAAAAAAATTTAATTTCCCGGGGACTAAGCAATATTTTTTCTGGAAAGGCGGTGGTAGGCCAAAAAAGTTTGGGAACCACTGGACTACACTTATTAAATACTTATTGACTGCCTACTGACAAAGGACCCAAAGTTATGGGAGTTTAAAACGGTTAACCTCCTCTTATGGACAGGTGAATGATATTTTCTCTATCTGTGAACAACAGTTTTTGATATATACGTATATTTTTTAGCAGTGAGTTATAAACTCCACGTGAGACTTGTTATTTCAGGCTACACTCAAGCTAGTTTCCTCTTAGGGAGAAGAGTATTAGTCCAAATTCCCATATATAACCCTTGTAATTTGTAGCTCATTCTTTCCTTCTTGCAATAGAAATAGAAACCCCTCTGACATTTTTTCCAACCAAAGGGCTTCCTCTAATGAATTGGCATTTCAGGCCTTCACAGCTCAAGCAGCTCTGACCTGAGCTGCTCAGCCCTATATCATTCACAGTCCTTTGGAAAGACCAATTAAACTTTTGTAGTCTGAATTGCGCCTGCCCTATAAACACGACTTTGAGGCTTCTCTGTTTAGGGTACTTCATAAATATCTCTTGTTTCTATAAAGCCTTATTACCCTCAACATGTTACAGAGAATAATTTGGGCCAGTTTTAGCCATAGCCTCTTTGTGGCACCTCCTTCTTCCTCTCTTCTGTAACTGGGGAAATGAGGTGTTTCAGAAGAATTAGCACCTCTGTGTGTGATGACTTTCCAAGTCCTTTCCAGGGCTGCTCATTGTAAAATTAGAATCTGTTACCCTAAAAACTTTGATTCCCAGCAAAACTACGTTCCTCAGCAAAAACTACGATTCCCAGAATCCCACTCACTTCCTGTCGTTTTGTGCTGTCATAGTAGGATATAAATTGGATGGACTTCCTGTCTAGCCTTCTTTTCCTTCTGGTGCACAGATTTGGTGGAACAGTCATTTTGAGCAAGCAGAAAAACTTAGTCATGTGGTTCTAATTTTTCAGATAATAAACTTTAAAATATAATACTTGAAGTATTGGACATTCATTTTGATCTTACATCATCCAACTTGGGTAGCTTTCACTCAAGTCTTGTACATTGCTCCAAGAAGCCATCTTATGCCCAGCAGTGACATCTTGGTAAAAGTGTCTTGGCAGACAGGCTAAACTAGGTTAAAGGTAACCTGCAGTCCTCAAAACTGTTGGTGAATTGGGAGGGATGTCTGCCTCAAGCATATGAGGAATTCCCTAGTGGAATGGGCAGAGGATAACCATTTGTTCCAATGTCCAAGAAAATGACTAAAGCTGATGCTCTGCAATGCTTTGAGCTTGGTCAAACATTGAAGATTCCAAGATTCCTGACCATCATCAGTCATCTTGACTTTGGTCTTGCTATTATACTTGCAGAAGAGACAATGAGCCTGATGACTGTGTAATTCTGCCTCACTTACATATCCAACTCATGTACAATTCATCACTTGACCTGGAATTTTTTTTTTCATTTTTTCATAGGGTTGTAGAGTTAGAGTTGGGAGGGAGCTTGGAGGTTGTCAAGTTTATCTAACTCATTTTATTTATTTATTTGATTGTTTGGGAGGGAGCTTGGAGGTTGTCAAGTTATCTAACTCATTTTATTTATTTTATCAGTTTGTTTATTTATTTTATTTTTTAGAAAAATTTTCCATGGTTACATGATTCATGTTCTTACTTTCCCCTTCACCCCCAACCCCCCCTCCCATAACTGAAATGCATTTCCACTGTTTTAACATGTGGAATCTATCAAGACCTATTTCTATATTATTGAGAGTTGCATTGGTGTGGTTGTTTTGACTCTACATCCCCAATCATGTCTGCATCAACCCAAGTGTACAAGCAGTTATTTGTTTTTTTTCCCTGTGTTTCCACTCCTGTAGTTCTTCCTCTGAATGTGGGTAGCGTTCTTTTCCATAAATCCCTCAGAATTGTCCTGGAGCATTGAGTGCTCATGGGTAGGACGAGCTAACATAATAAAAATGACCATTGTACCCAAATTAATTTACCTATTTAGTGTCATACCTATCAAACTACCAAAAATTTTTTTACTGAATTTGAAAAAAACTATAACAAAATTCATTTGGAAGAACAAAAGATCAAGAATATCAAGGGAAATAATGAAAAAAAAAACATGAAGGAATGTGGCCTGGCAGTACCAGATATTAAATAAACTATACTATAAAGCAGCAGTCATCAAAACAATATGGTACTGGCGAAAAGACAGAAGGGAAGATCAGTGGAATAAACTTGAGGTAAGTGACGTCAGCAAGACAGTGTATGATAAACCCAAAGAGCCTAACTTTTGGGACAAAAATCCATTAACTCATTTTAGAGATGATGGAATTCTATCTCAAGATTGTACAGATAGCCAATGACTAGACTCTTTCAAGCAGTGATTCTCCATCTCCATCTCTGATTTCAGGGCTATTTCTATGGTAATTGTGTCATTTGCTATTTTACTAACAAGTAACCTCTAAGTTGTTTTTATTTTTAAACCCTTACTTCTATATATTGGCTCCTAGGTGGAAGAGTGGTAAGGGTGGGCAATAGGGATCAAATGACTTGCTCAGGGTCACACAGCTGGGAAGTGTCTGAGGTCTGATTTGAACCTAGGACCTCCCATCTCTAGGCTTGACTCTCAAACCACTGAGCTACCCAGCTGCCCCCCCTCTAAGTTTTTTTTTTTTTTTGAATAGGACCATTATATGGTAAAGCTCGTCAATCAATACTCTTTTTCTACTATAGAAAGCTGAATTTAAAAAAAAAAACAAATTGCAGTTTATTATTAGGAATTTTAGTTTTGATTTTGACTCTTTGATTTGGCTATATGGTTGACAATGTAATACAGGATCCTAGAGAAGGAAATTAAAAAAAAAAAAGGAAAGATGAATTATAGGAAAGATCACAGGCAGCATGACCATTTAGGAGGGTATTATAAAAGTTAAGGTGAGATTGTGGGTTTGAACAGATAGTGTTCATGAGGGGACATTTGGTTTAAACATGGAGGAGGACTGAGAGTAAAGATAAAAAGTAACTGAGGTTTTGAACTTGGCTTGTAGTGAATGTAATAACTAATATTTAAATGAGCTTCAAGACTTCCAAAGCTCTTTATATCTATTATGTATAATTAACTTATTTTATGTTCATATACATATATATACATATAATTAGCTTTCATGATAAACAATTTTGACAGTATGTATAGATGAAGAAACTGATGGTCAGAAATGTCAAATGGCTCATCAATGATCGTAGCAAATAAGAGACACAGAAGTCAAATGGTTGTTGTTCGGTCACTTCCGTTGTATGTGATGCTTCCTGACCCTTTCTGGGATTTTCTTGCCTGAGCTATCTGCAGTGGTTTTCCATTTTATTCTTCAGCTCATTTTGCAGATGAGGAAACTGAAGCTGCATTAAATGACTTGCCCAGGGTTACGCAGCTAATAAGTGTCTGAGACCCATTTTGAACTGGGAAAGATGAGTCTTCTTGGCTTCAGGCCTGGCCCTCTCTCTACTGCACCACTTCCCAGACCTAATTCAAATTGAGATTCTTACTAATGACAAATCCAATGTTCCACCACACTACTTTTTACTAGAAATTGGGAAATGGCAAGGATGAAAAAGGATTTGGGAAGACCTAGAATTATATTAAGTGCATATTGTATGCAACTATGTTAGATGACAGGGATAAAAAATTACAGATGAAGTAGTCTTTACACTTAAGAAGCTTACATTACATAAAAAAGGTGTTTGGGTTTGGACATATTGTATTGGAGATTCTATTGTGAGAGCCATGTGGAGATGCCCAACAAAGACATCAAAGATGTCAGATTGGTGCTGTAAAGATTAAAATTAATATACAATAACTAAGTATTATACTTTATAAAGTTCATTAATAATAATTAAGTAAAAAAAAGCTATCTAACCCAGCCCCAGTCAGGAGAGAAGAGAGGGAGAGAGAGGTGGAGTCATAGAACTTATATAAATAATAATGTGAAGGTGCAAACATGGGGGTGTGGGTGTAGGGAAAGGGATGCTGGGAGATGAAAGAAATTCTGAGGAACGTCGTTCAAAAGGTACAACATTTTCACTTAATTCAGTGCTCAGGAAATAAACTGGATAGAGACATATCATTTTCAGAGTTATTTGTACAGAAATGTTCTCTAAAGCCATAACCACAGCAGTGGATAGGATCTGTAATGGAAAATGTATAAAAATATAAGAAGCATGGAAAGCAACTTGGGAAGAAAGTTTCAAATCTAATCTTGGAGTTGAAATCAGGTGTTTCTTAGTCTTAACCAAGTACTATGCACTAAATAAGATGACAGTATTACTGAAATGGAATTGACCTCAAAAGTCATCTAGTTGAATACTTGTCTGAACAGAAATTGCTGTATAACCTCTTCAGGTGATCATTTAAACACCTGAAAGATCCCTTAATGGGGAATCCACTGTGTCTTAATATAACTCATTATAGAAAATAAAAGTTAGCATTTATATAGGATTTTAATGTTTACAAAGTGCTATGAAAATATTATCCAATTTTATCTTCAAAACAATGCTTGAAGGTAAGAGCTATTATTATTCTCATTTTACAGATAAGAACTTTGAGGCAGGTAGAGATTAAGTGACCTGCTCAGGGTGACACAAATAGTAAGTGTCTGAATTTGAACATGTCTTCATAACTCTAGGTCAAGTATTCTATCCATTGTAACTCTGCCCCCATTTTTTATTACAATTCTTCATTAAATATTTAGACCTTACATCAAACCCAGTCCTGTATCATTCACCATTTACAAACTGTCCCTAGGCTTATCTTTTGGAGCTGAGAAAAATACATGAAAGTGCATGAAATACATGAAGAAAGTCATCACCCCCACCCAACCCTAATCTCAATAACTTCTCTTTTCCAGGTGAACCATCCCTAATTAATTCAATTGATTCTTGAGACAAATTCTTTAAAAAATGTTGTCATCCTGATTGCCCTTTTCTGGTTTTCCTCTGGTTTTGTTAATATCCTTTTGGAAAGACTAAAACTTAGAATTGAACACAATATTACCAATATTGCGTTACTAGAAGACAGTTACAGTGTTACCTCCTTTTTCCTATATACTATTCCACTAACAAAATAACCTAAGATCAAATTAGCTTTTTTGTTGTTGTTTTTGTTGCTTGTTTGTTTAGGAGTCATTCTATAGATTCATTGAGTATGCTCTCTGCTCTGCCTTTCCAAAAATTCACTGCTGTGATTTTAAACAAATTATATTGGTTATAAATAATCTTTAATAACTTCTTTCTTATTATTAATATTTTTTACCCAAAGCCCCCCTAAATTAGTTTTACTCTTGGTCGTTTGCTTTCAGTTACAGTATTTTCTGATATATTACATCCCCCTTAGTCATCACTTGGTCTGGTTGTAAATACTAATTCCTTTTAATCTTTCTTCATAAATCAATTCCTCTAGCACCTTAATCATTGTTTACTGTGGTGTTCTCAATTCCTTCCAGTAATGTTAATATCTGTCTATCCGTCTGAAGTACTGTAGAGTTAGACCTTGCTTATCTATCTAATCCATTTCTGTCTATTTAAATGGAAAAAAGGATAATAATATAGATTTTTAGAACTGAAAGGGATCTTAGAGGTCACTAGGTCCAGCCCTTTCATTTTATGAGGAGAAATCTGAGGCCCTCAGAAGTCAAGTGACTTTCCCAAGGTCAGACAGCTAATTAGTGATGGGAGGCTGGGGGTGGGGGCAGTGTCTGGCACACAGCCTTCCAGACTGTTTCCCAATCTAGGACTCTTCTCATTACACCATGCTGTCTCTCAGCAAATAGTTTTTTTCCCCAACATCTTATCCCATGAGCTTGTATTTGGACAATATTCAAATTTCCTTTTTAAAGGTCCCATCTTAAATTATGGTTAGATAATTCCAATTTTTTTCCTCCTCTGTTTAGGGCTTCTTTCCCCCCACCTGAGATCTGAAAATTGCTTTTTTCTTTTTAATTCAAATCTCATTTTATTCAACTTCTCCCCTTCTCCCATGACCTTTTACAAATATAATGTCAGGGGTTCAGAAAATTCACTGATTTAGAATATAAAGCATTCTTGCCTTCTGATTTTCATATTTTGACATCCAAGGTTAGTGCTTTAGTCATCTACTAAGTTTAGTTAAATTCTCATTATCAGCATGATTAGGAGGAAAAGCATTCTATAAATAAAGTAAAACTTCTGATGATCCCAAACCCTCCTCCTTTGTCTATTATTTTTTCAAAGAATGCATTATACTAGGGAGTTTGCTACTGTGTCTCTAAGTCTTAATAAAGAGAAGAAGCTCAGGAAAACATAAAGAGCATTGGACTTGGACTTTCTTCCTCCTTCTTTTCCTCCTTCCCTCCTTCCTTCCATCTTCCCTCCCTCCCCCTCCTTTCCTTCCTTTCTTCCTTTATCTTTTTCTTCCTTCCTTCCTTCCTTCCTTCCTTCCTTCCTTCCTTCCTTCCTTCCTTCCTTCTTTCTTTCCTTCCTTCTTTCCTTCCTTCCTTTCTCCCTTCCTTCTTTCCTTTGCAAATCCAACATTTTATAGATAAGAAATCTGAGGCCCAAAGGGGTAACATAATTTGTCCATGGTAACATTGTAGTTTCAGAGGTGGGAAGTGAACCCAATTACTCTGATTGCAGACCTAATAATCTTTCCACTGAACCATAATACCTCTAGAATATACTACAAACTCTTTTGGTTATCAAGTCAAACTACTACCACTTTGATCAACATCTCCCCTAACACTAATGAAGATAATCCATGATCCTGAACTCAAAGAGTTTGGAAACATCAGTGCTTTTAATTCAGTGTCCTCAATCATATTCCTGGCAAGCAGCCATTGTAGAGATGTAGTTTGGTAACTGCTGTTTTTGATGCTATACCCATAGCTACTGAAGACCCAGAAAAGAAAAATTTGTCTCTTGGCTTTTCAAAATATTCAACATCAGAAACTGATATGATTTTCAACAAAAATAACATTAAAGGAGAGACCTTGTCATCTGCTTTGCTGCTGCACCCAAAAGGCCATGGGACATTTTTACTTCATTTGCAGCTAAAATCTTCCATATGTGGTGTCTTGTCTTTCCCATTAGAATTTGAACACCCTAAGAGCAGGGATTGATTTGGCTCTCTATTTGTATCCCCCAGATATACTACAGTGCTTTAAACATAGTAATTGCTTAAGAAATGATTCATTCATTCCCTCATTTATTCATTCAAAGTACTTTGAAACCTGTTTCCAAATTCTCTTTCCGGAGAGATTTCACATCTCACATTACTCTCCATTGCATACTCTTTGGTAGAGCCAAACTGATAAACTGATTTATTTGACATTCCCTTTATATATATAAATTATTATATTATATTATATTATATTATATTATATTATATTATATTATATTATATTATATTATATTATATTATATTATAT
>NC_058133.1:47369207-47401623 GCF_016433145.1 Gracilinanus agilis
ATATTATATTATATTATATTATATTTATTGCATTGTATTATATTGCATTACATTACATTATATATATAACATATATTTCCAGGATGTTATCCAAGAGTGGAATATTCACCTTTCTCACCTCTATTTCTTAAAATTTCTAGGTTCTTTATAGTTTCAGCTCAAGTACCATCCCCTACAAGGACTTTCAATCCTTCTTCCAAAATATTTTTCATATAAGTTTTATTCATTTGGCATTTGCCCATCTGCATACCTGTTGTTACCCTCTCCTCAGTGGAATGGAAATTCCTTGAGGACAAAGACTTATATTTTTGCATTTGTGGCCCTAGCACATAGGAGGGTCTCACACATTAGTAAGTCCATCATAAATAAATACTTCTTGAATTGAAATGAATTGAATGATGGGATGGTACAGTAGGCTGAAATAAATTTGAATTAGACACCATCCATTAACTTTTCCAATATAGAAATTGTCTCTCTCATCTTTGTTGATAATAATTAGACCTTTCTGAAGAGGCATTAAAAACATAGCTAAAAGGACCCTTAAAGGGAAGGTATCACTTTGATCTAGAAATGCTCCTACTACAAATAACTACTTGTGATAGAAATACACCAAGGCGTTGGACTTGAAAGTGATAATGACATGAAATCACATCCTCAGCTTGAACCAGCTGGAGTTAAAGAATATATCATGTTGCCAATTAACCAACATTTTCCCAGGATGATGGCACTTTAAAATGGCTAAATATTACATTGAGAGGAGGAGAACAAGGGTTGCTCTCAATCCCTCCTCCCCCTTTCCTCCAGAGGCTAGTCTATAAGGATTACCTTCCCAGCTTTGGTTTCATAAAAAGAGAGCTGGAAATAATATAGCATCAGTTTATAAACCAGACGGGGTCTGGCCTGTTGTGTCAATATGGAAAATCAATCTTCAAGTCTCACCCTTGCCTGATGGCATTCGGGGCTGCTTTTGAAATCCATCCTGGAGAGGAATAAAAGAACACTGCCATGGGCCACCTGAACACACACCTCAAAGGAAAGACTGAAAAGTCTCATTACTCTGAGGACTTTCCAATCTTCGCGTCATGGCAGGGAGTTGGGGGTGGTGGTGGTGGAAGGTGTTCAAGAGAGAGGATGTAGTCATTCAAGGACATTCACTACTACTTAAGGTGAGCATTACTATTAAAAAAAGTCACCAAGTTGGAAAACAAAGTCTCTTTATATTGTTTCTTTGTTCTTTCTTCATGACAAGGTCCCTTCTCTTCCCTGACTCAACTTAAAAACACTATCTAAAAACGTACCTTCACCATCCAGATTTTTAAAAATATAGTAAATAAAATTGTTCAGACTCCAAAAAGCCAGTCACAAAGCACAGAGGCCAAAACTCAAACAATTCATTTCTCTGGCAGTTTCTTGGTTTGTTAATAGCTTCTGAGTGGCTCTTCATCTCCCCCATCTCTCAAGCCCCAAGGACCCATAGTTTTTGGATTTCTAAGTGGGATTCCTCAGTAGCACATCTAAATAGTTTCTTTGAGGGAGAACATACCCCACCTAATAAATATTTTGTTGACTGAATTGGAGACAGAAGGGTCTCTGATATATACTTAAAACACCTCAAATCTCTAATGAGATTCTCTCTAAAATGAGATTTAAACCTGGAAGCAGGGCATAATTAAGGGAAGAGCTATTGGCATTTTGTCCCAAGGTGGAAAATTCAGTGGATGTCAATAGCACCAACCCAAGGCACACTTTTTGCCCTTATTTCCCAGAGAAGAAACTTCTTAGGATTCTAGCAAACTTCTTTTCTGGAAGCTCTATCTTGCTATTGGCCCCTGGCAATATAGTTGCTAGTTAAGGCTATTCCTAGAAGGGACCTTTATTGTCATCTTACATAACTCCTTCATTTCTCCATCATGTCCACTGAAGCCTAGGCAGATAAAAATGAGTTGCCCAAGGTCACACAGGGAATAATGATTCTGAAAGACCTGTGATGTCCCTGGTCCTCTTTGAAAATTAAGGATTAACAACTGTAGTAATATTTGAGTGTATTTGTGCTATCATTAATTCAAAGATTTGCAGAGTTGGAAGATCATGGAGTCTAATGAAATCTAACAAGAATTCTTTCTCCAGTAGAGCCAACAAGTGGTTTTCCAGCCTCTTCCTGAAGATATCTGCTATCTGATCAGGGGGGACATTACTGCCTTTTGAGGTAGCTTAAGCATAACAGATAGAGAACTCAGCCTGATGTCAAAAAATTTAGAGCTCAAATCTCATCTCCTACAAGTGCTAGTCATGATCCCAAGGGCAAGTGTTTTCTCCTTTCTGAATTTCTTTCCTCAGCAGGTACTTAAATGAGATAATGTACATAAAGTCCTTTGCAAACTTGAAATTTATGTAAATGTCTTTTATTCTAATCCTGTATGTGGTTTGAGATCTTTGTGAACTTCTGGAGAGTAGGGACTGTTGTTTTTGTCTTTCTATGTATTCCCAGCAAATTCTTGTAGAATCGACTTATTTACATAAGATTAATTATGCTAATTATTTTCCTAATGTTAAACCATCCTTGCATTGCTCATATAGATCCAGATTGGTCACACTGAATAAGTTTTGGATATATTGCTATAGTCTTTTTGCTAGGATTTTATTTCATATTTTTTTATTTCATTAGTGGTATATGATTCTTTATTTTCTCTCCCTTTTATTGATTTACTCTCTCCCTGATTCAGAAATTAGGAATATATTTATTTTATAGAATATTTTTCTCAATTTCTGATATTAATTTGTAGTCTTGCTATTAATTTTTCTTTGAACATTTGATAGAATTCACCTAATAATCCATCTAGAACAGGGGATTCTTTTTTTCTTTTATATGAAATGGACAATTATATTTCTTTTTTTCTCCAGGAAATTGCATTGCTTAAGATATCTATTTCATGTTCCATTAATTTGGGCATTTTATATTTCTGTATATCATCCTCATTGATTTTCAAGGCCTGCCTCTGAAATGTATACAATAGATAAAGCTTAATATGAGCCCCCTCTCGTGAATAATTACATTTTAAAAAGAAGACAGGATCAAATGAATTTAATGAAACTCTTCATATTTGGAGAATTTAGCTTGCTGGTTGCAGAGGTGTTGTTTCTGGAAAGATATCTTTCTTTGGGTCCTAAAGGTTAGTAGAGCAAGAGTTGTAGATTAGAAAGGGGTCTTAGAGTCAATTTACTATAATCATATGTTTTATTAATGAGGAAACTGAGGCTCATAAAAGTGAAATTCATATAGATTATAGGTAGTAGTAGCCATGTTTCAACTCAAATCCTTTAAATTTAAAGCCAGTGTTATATCTGTTGTCTAATACTTCCCCTGACTATTTTGCTCACATACTCTTCTCACACCTTCCCTTGCGACTATTTTTCCCCCAAAAAATTAATAAATAAAAATAATTTAGAGCACTTCTATTGAGTTCCCTTTTCATCTCAAAACCGATTTACATAATTTACTCAATTCCATCCTTCTTTCTTCCAGACTTCTCTTATTAGTAAAGCCAACAGCTCTACATATGGCCTTGGATTCCATTCCATAAGATTTTCTTCTGCAGGTTGCCCTTCAATTACCATCCTTCTCTCTAAATGTCAATTTTTTCTTATCTACAAGTTTCCTGCTGCTTCTAAACATTCCAAAATCACTTCCATCCTTAAAAATCTTTCACTAGATCCTACCATCATCTTAGGCTTACATCCTATATTTTTCTTTTTTTTCTTTTTTTTCAGCTAACCTCCTGGAAAAATGTTTTGTACTATTTGCTTCCACCATTTTTCCTTTCATTTATTCTTCAGTGCTTTTTCTTCTGGCTTCTGACCTGATTACTTGAGATTAATAAACTGTTAGACTGGAAGGATGGGTCTTCCTTGTAATCTCTGCTTCATCACTGACTTCACTTTACTTCCTCCTACATATCCTGTGAATTGTCAATCTTGCCCTTTCGACCTCCCTGGCATCTGTTGTATCCGACCCCTTTTTTCTGCTTTCACAGTCATGATCTTTTTTTCCCCATCCTAATATCTCTTACCTATATGACTGAAACAGCTCTCTTCATCAACTTTCTATTCCAATTCCTCCTCAAGATAATTGTGAAAGATCTGAATATGTTGTGTCTCTACTCTATAACCCCTAGGACTCTGTACTGCCTATTCAGTGATGGGCAAAAGAGGGGGCTAAAAGAAAGGAAATGCTCGTCTGTCAGTCTGTTTCTAAGGCAACTCTTTTGAAGTTTCATTGCATTGTATCCTACTCATCGTATTGATCAGATTAGGAATAATGTTGTGTGGCCTGGATAGAACATTTCAGGGTGCCGCATCTGGCCCAAGGACTGTAGTTTGCCCATCACTGGCCTATAGGATAAAAAACTATAAACTCTTCTGTTTGTCTTGTAAAACTATTTACTCTCAGAACTCAAATTATTGAGAATTCATTTTCTGGACTCTACATTTCGGGCAAAATGGTTATCTCTTGGGTCCTCAGCTATGGAAAATGGCAATAAACTTTCCATCAATCTGCATTTTTTCCTGACAGTTCCCTATAATCTAGAATAGAACATTTCCTCTTCTTGTTTCAAAATTTCATGAACATCTTTCCATGTTTTACCAAAATTAACCTGTTCGATATTTGTTATGACTCAGTAGTAGTCCATCACAATTATTTCTCATAACTTGGTAAAACATTCCCCCAAATGATAGGTTTCCCTTCAATTTCTAGTTCTTTACTACTACAAAAAGACTTCCTGTAAATATTGTAGGACATGTATTCTTTTCCTTTTTTTCTATTCACTTAGAAAATAAACCCAATTATTGTATTGATGAATCAGAAGTTATACACAATTTTATAAGTAATTAAGCGTGATTACAATTTGTTCTCTGAAATAGTTGGATCAGTCCACCAATAGTGCACTAGTCTCTTCCTTTTCCCACATCCCCTCTAACATTTGTCATTTTGTTCTTCTAACATTTTAGCCAATTTGATTTTTGTGAGGTATTTCAGAGTTGTTTTGATTTGCATTTCTTCAATTAATAATATTTAGAGCATCTTTTTATGTACTCATATATATGTCACTTTGATTCCTTCATTTTGATTCATTCCTTTTGACCATTTATTATTTGGGGAATGGCTCATATTCTTATACATTTTAGAAAGTTATCTATATATTTTAGATTTGAGACTTCCAGAAACTGTCTATAACTTTCCACCAACTTACTGTTTTCCTCCTAATCTTGGTTACATTAGTTTTATTTGTACAAAAACCTTTTTTTATTTAAAATCTTTATTTAATTAATTAATTTAGAACATTTTTCCATGGTTATAGGATTCATGTTCTATCTTTCCCCTCCTCCCATGCCCTCCTATAGTTGAAGCACAATTCCACTGGGTTTTACATGTGTCATTGATCAAGATCTTTTTACATATTATTATTTGTGCTAGTGTGCTCAGTTTGAGTCAATATCCCTAATTATGTCTCCATCATCCCATGTGATCAGGCAGTTGTTTTTCTTCTGGGTCTCTACTCGCACAGTTCTTCCTCTGAATGTGGATAGTGTTCGTTCTTCTAGGTCCCTCACAGTTGTCCTGGATCATTACATTGTTGCTAGTAGAGAAGTCCACTACATTCAGTTTTACCAGTGTGTATCCATCTCTGTGTACAATGTTATCCGGTTTCTGCTCCTTTCACTCTGCATCAATTCCTGGAGGTCTCTCCAGTTCACATGGAATTCCTCCAGTTTATTATTCCTTTGAGCACAATAGTATTCCATCACCAGCATATACCACAATTTGTTCAGCCATTCCTCAGTTGAAGGGCATACCCTTGTTTTCCAGTTTTTTGCTACCACAAAGAGTGTGGCTATAAATATTTTGTACAAAAACCTTTTCACTCTAATGTTTTCAAAATTATCCATTTAATATCTCATAATGCTTTCCATTTCTTGTTTATTCATATATTTTTCTTCCAGTCATAAATTTGATAGGTAAAATATTTCCTGTTCTTTTAATTTGCTTATCTCTTTACATCTCAGTCACGCATTCACTTTTAACTTAACTTGCTAAATGGTATAAGATATTGGTTCATATCTAGTTTCTTCCAGACTACTTTTCCCAATAATTTTTACCAAATAGTGAATTCTTATTCCAAAAATTTGATCTTTACTTTTTGTTGTGTAAATGGAATTAGCTCAAGCCCATTCATAGTTAAAACTCTAGCCACCAGAGATAATGTCATCCCCACCTCCCTTAGTGGGGAGGGGAGATGAGTTACCCACACGTGACAATAAGTAACAAAGCAAGAACAAGGGACTGTCCTTTGGGCAGTCCAAATCAGTGTAGAGGCTGCCATTTGTCCACTTGAATTAGAGGTGGACCCTCAGGAAGTGACAAAAGACACTATCTCTTCCATTATAATGGTAACTTCCTGTTGGGGCAATTCCCCCTTTGAACTTGGTGCTGAAGGTTCTCAGCTGAGACCTCAGGCAGCTTCCCCTCTGAATTGTCATGTGGGTAAGTTAGGCTGGCTTCCTTGGCCTACCTTGGCATTTCCAGACTCTCTACCTTAAGTAGGCTTCTTGCCTATCTGATTGCTAAGGTCTTGTGGCGTGTAGCATAGTTTAATTAGCCTTTTAATCCTCTCTCCTTCAGGGCCTCTGAAGGCCTGGACTAGCTTCTCCCTCTCTCTATTTCCTTGCCTTCTACATTCCTAATTGTAAATAAACTGCCATATAACCGATCCTGACTTGGGTGTATTTTAATTATGGAATCGATCTGATCAATTCCTTTGATATTCTTATATTTATTCAAATAATTTTTAGGATTATTATTTTATTTATATTGGCTCTATCCATCCACAAACAATTAATTCTTCTATTATTTTTAAATTGTGATTTTATTTGTATAAAAAGTATTTTATAGTTATATTTGTAGATTTTCTGTGTGTATTTTGGCAGATATATGCAGGTATTTTATTTTTTCTAATATTATTTTAAATGGGGTATTTCTTCCTACTTTTTTCTTGCAGGACATTGTTGGTGATATATAAAAGTGCTAATGATTTATGTGGGTTAATTGCTATTTTGCTAAAACTATTGATTGTTTCAACTAGTTTATAAGTTGAATTTTTTGTATTTTCTCTTTCTACACACACACACACACACACACACACACACACACACACACACACACATCATATTGTCTGCAAAAAAAGTAATTTTGTTACCTCTTTGCCCATTCTGACTAAACAATACACTTCAAAAAAATTATTAAAGAAAATTACCCTGTCGTTTTCAAAATAGAAGATAAAATAGAACTTGAAAGAATTCATCTATTAACACCTATAAGAGATACCAAAAGGAAAATTCACAGGAACATTATAGCTAAGTTTTTAACTTCCAGGTTAAGGAGCAAATACTACTAACCACTTAGAAAGGAGTAGTTAAATACTGTGGAGCTACAATCAGGATAGTACAGGATTTAGCAGTTTCTATATTAAAATGATGAAATACAATATTTCAAACAGCAAAGGAGCTGGATTTGCAAGCAAAAATAACCTATCATCATACAAGAAAAAAAGGTCATTTCATGAAATAAAAGACTTTCAAATATTATTGAAAAAAAGACCAGAACTGAATAAAATAAATTGATCTTCAGGAATGAGAGGAAACACAAGAACATAAAATGAAAGATCAATTACAAAGCATTTAATGATGTCTGACTGTTTACTTCTCAGATAGGAAAATGATATATTTAAACCTTAAGGGTAATATCATTAATTGGGTGGTTTGAAGAATCATTTAGAGATAGAAGCTTCAAGGTCAAATTGAATATAATAGAATGAGTTAAAAAATAAAATAAAAGTTGATGAGGAGGGAATAATTGTCTCAATGTCTTCCTAAAATGTGTCACATAAAACTAAATATAATAATCCAGATTTTACTTCAGAAAGGGATAAGTGGGAACTAATTTCCATATCCTCAAAATATTGGTATATTCTCTTTTATGTGCCCTTAACTCCTGAACACACATATGGGTGCTTATAGGTTATATATCACAATGAGTGTCTTATATCAGGTTTGCATTTGAATGGTAGTCAATCCTTCCCCTCTACTGTATACAATTGATTTTTTGAACACCAGTTCAGGATTTTTAATTTATTTTTATTAAGTTTTATTTTATGAGATTCTTTCTACCATTTAAAATGTTAAATATCCCTTATTACTTCCTCTCACTTTATAAAACATATCACTTTCACTGGCATACATCTTCTATTACTGATAAAAATATAATAGGGAACAAGCATTCATTAAGCGCCTACTATGTACCATGAACCTAACTAAGCACTTTACAAATATTATCGAATTTAATCCTCAAAACAATTATCCTAAATGAGATAATAATTTAGAAAGTAGATATTGTTACTTTCACCATTTTATAGTTGAAGAAATTGAGGATGACAGAGGTTAAGTGACTTTCACAGGGTCATACAACTAGTTAAGTGCTGGATTTCAGCTGAGGTGGGTGTTCCTAATGTCAAGTCTAGCACTCTGTCCCCTTTAGCACCTCACTGTCTCAGGGTCATGGAGGGATCCCTGAGCATTCATATCAGGATAACACTGATAAATTAATTATTCTTTAGATCTAGCCATTTGCATACACCTTCTATTACCTGATAGTCAGTTTCTTAAGTTAAGGGTGTATTTTACTCCATAAATATTTATTGAATTTTTCATGTCTTTTTAATAATTCTAAATATGTTTAATCTATACCTTTTTACTACCATTCACTATATATATACAGAAAATGCACATGAATAATACACATCTATACATGCACACATGTGTACAATACATGTATACATAACACACATGTATACAGTGTACACATAGCATAATACACACATGCATCTATACATGTGAGTATTTGTGTGTGCAAACATGCATGTATGTGTTTATATGTATATGTATATGTGTATGTATATATATATCATAATTATTTTGTTAGGTATATTCATGAGAATGCCAACTTCTTGAGAACAGAACCTTCATTTTTTTCTTTTTATTTCTTTTTTTCTTTTTTTTTATTTCAGTTTTGCCTTTCCTTATATTCCTAGTGCTTAACATATTGTCTGGCATTTTGTTAGCCCTTAAAATATTTTATTGACTGACTGGCTGATTCATTGAATCCACCTGTTTCCATCCAATCCAAAAGGATATTGTGACAAGTTTTGTCAAATGCCTTTGTGAACTCCAGGTATCCTCTGAAATCTGCTCTCAAGGATCTCAAAGATTCTTTGAATGCCTGTAACAAAGCATCACCTTAGTCCTTCAATGTAGAAGGCTGTTGTCTCTGGGTCCCTGCTTCTATGCTTTTTAAAACTCCTTTTACAATGACATCTAGATTCATGGTTAACCATTCTTCTGGCTTCACTTCACAACCCTTTTGTAAAGAAAGGTAAGGGTCTTTTTCTCCTTAGGACTCAGGGAATAATAATATTTCATGATTAAATAAATAGTACTTTAAAGTTTATAAAGCTTATTTCTTCCAATGAGATTGTCCATCAGATGGGTTGTCTAAACATAATTACCTCGTTTGACTTTATTCTTTAAAATACTGATATATTTTGTTTTATATGACCTGAAGTCCTGAATATAAACATTTTTTTCCCTTTGTTAGATTTTTCCTTTTGAATGTATATTCTGGAGTCATAGATTTTGAGGTGGAAGGGACTCTAGAACCATTTAATCTCATCCCCTAATTTGCAGATTAGGAAACTGAGGCCCAAAGATGTGTAATCATTTATCCAAGGTGACCCTGGAGTGTCAGAATTGAATTCCAGTGATAGTCCTCTCAAATCAAAACAAAAAAGATTTAAACAAAAGAAAAGCAATTTGGTAAAACTGATTCACACAAAACTGATTCTAACCTCACCATAGATGTGATGTTTCACTCTCAAAACCTTCCATTTCAAAAGAATAGAGAGAGATGTGTTTTCTCATTTCTTTTTTTAGAGACCAAGGCTAGTTATTGAAATTAGAGTGTTCAGTGTCATCTCTGTTCTAATCATTTACATTGCTCGTTGCTTCCATTTTAGTGATGAAGATCTGAGGCTCAGGATAAGAGTTCAAATCCAAGTCACCTCATCTCCACAGTTCCATGTTGCCTCTAAAGCAGGGATCTTGGAAGGAGAGAGCAGAGCTGGTCTTTCTTTTTACCTCTCACTAGCCTCGAAGTGGAAATAACACTTGAAAATGGATTTCACAGCATCTAGCCTTTTATTGATCCAGAGCCCCTGTCTGATATTACAAATCAAACCACTTATTAAATCATTCTCCCCTGACATATCTGATAGGGTAATTTCCATAACTCCTATTAGTCATAATTCAGAAGGTTGAAAGCTGTACCTTAAAGGAACCAAGTGGTTTTGTGTTTGGTCCAAAACAAATACAGAAATGCAGCTTTCAGGAAATGCAATTTAAAGGCATATTTGGGTGATTTCATCCTCCAGATCAGCATGCTATGCATATTAAGCCCATAGCTACTTTACTGGAGCACAAAAGTCTTTTCTAAAAGACTCAATTGAATAAAAACCACTTTGCCATCCATCATCATCAGCTGGTGGGCTCGTCGGAAGTTAAGAGAATGTGGAGACCATGCTTTCAAAGTGGCACCCGGAGTGGCACTTCCTTGTTACAGGGCAATTTGGTAGCAAAACTCACAGCTCTTAATTTTCAGTAAAAGTGGGAATCGTCCTCTGCATGTGAGATATATATGAATGAGGTTTTTTTTTTTTTTTATTTAAAAATCACCCCTCCACCACCCGACTTCAGGTTAGAGAAATGTAGAAAAAGATGAAAAGATAATGATACATTAGACTCAACTTTATACAAAATCTAGGATCTTGTGCTCTGGTAACACTGTTGCTCTACCTTATTATATAGCATTCCATAGTGGACAAGTCAAGTTAATGAGCATTTATTAAGTGCCTACTGTGTGTCTGATATTATTAAATGCCCACTATGTGTCTAATGTCTTATTAAGCATTGAAAATATAAAGGAAGGACAAAAATAAGTAAAAACAAACCATAAAGCATCTGCCTTCTGGAAAGCTGTTGTATTCTCATAGGGGAGATTATATAAAACCATCCGTGTATCAATAAGTTATAGATAGGATAAACTTAGAAGAAAGGGTTTACCATGAAAGGAAATCAGAAAAGGCTTCTTGTAGAAAGTGGGATTTTGATATTTTTACCTGCCTGTGTAATTTAACATTGGTTCTCTATGGCAATTATGACATTTTGCATAAGGGAAACTGAGGTTCAGAGAGATTTTAGTGACAAAGTGGCACAGATAGAACTTACTCCTGGTTCTTCGCATGATCAAACCAGTGTTCTTATAAGTACGCCATCTTTTTAGAAATGTAACTGAGCTGATATTAAGCTACCCTTAAGAGGATTCTCTTCTCTAATCTCTATATTTGTTTTTAATATATTTTGTACTAATTAATAATAACTTCTAGTGACATGGGAATTTTTTTTAAACACTTTCTCCACAATAACCGTATGAAGTAGAGAGTTGAACTGTTACTGGCTCCAGTTTACAGATGAGTAAAATGAGGTTTTGGAAGACTGTGACTTTCTCATAATCATACAGCTAGTACATTTAAGAAACAGGTTTCAAAAGCAGTTTTCCTGATTCCAGTCCAGTTCTCTTCCTATCACGTCACCTCCTCATTCATTAATTCATTTGTTCATCTACCCATCCATCCATTTAAGAAATACTGACACCTGTCCAAGAGGAAGCATAACACAGTGGGTGGAAACTGGACTGGAATCAGATGGGCTTAAGTTCAAATCCTACTTCAGGAAACTGAGTAGTAGTATGGCCCTGCACAAGTCATTTAACCTCTTTAAGCCATAATTTCCTCATTTATAATATGACAGGCTTAGACTTGACTTGTAAACTCTAAATCTATGATTGTATGAAGTATGCATTATGATTAAGATATGGCCTCTGTTATTAGGGAGTTTAGAATTTAAGCAGAAGACATATTGATATAGATAGATAGATAGATAGATAGATAGATAGATAGATAGATAGATAGATAGATAGATAGATTATATAAAATATAGGATCATAGATTTGGAACCAAAAGAGACCTCAGAGGGATCTAGATCTCTCTCATTTTGGAGATAAGAAAGTTAGGACTCAGGGAAATGAAATCTCTTGTCTCTGGTCACACTTGCTGGAGTAAGTAAGTGTCAGTAGTATCTGATGCCAGAGGCCAGTGTATATTTCTNAAAGAAAGAAAGAAAGAAAGAAAGAAAGAAAGAAAGAAAGAAAGAAAGAAAATGTCCAGGGAGAATGGTCAAGGTGAACCAAAGAAAAAAGATAATGAAAAATATTCAGAGAGGTCAAATGATCCCCCAAATGGTATAGAATCACAGAAGCAATGTGAGGAGAGGTTGGTCAACAGTGTCAAATATTTCAAATATCATAAAAGAAGAGGGATGACAATTGAATAGAAGATTTTGTGATTAGGATGTCATTGGTGATCTTCAAGAGAGCAGTTTCAAGAGTTGGAGTCAGTTCCATGGATTGTGAAGTGAATCAGTTATGAAGGAAAGAGAGGCAGCAAAAGTAGATAATTCTTTCTATAATTCTGTTTGTGAAAGGAAAATAAAAGGTCTAAGATCATAATCCAAAGGAATTAGAGCATTAAGGGTTTTTTTTTCTTAGAGAAGAGAAATCTGACTATGTTTCTACATTGATAATAGAATGATTTAGTGGGGAGAGAGAGATTGAAAATGCCAGAAAAATGAAATTGCTGGGTCAAGGTCCTAGAGAAGGAGATTGGAGGGAGGAATGATATTGTTTCCTACTGAAAGGAAGGAAGGGAGAAAGGAAGAGAGGATATGTTGGAGAGGTTTTTGTGGTGTGCCATTACTTAATATCTAACACATTAATATTTGTAAGGTAAACTAAAATCAATTTTTCATTAATGGCTTAACAATGTATTGTTATAGCTGCCTCAAAGTTATTAGAGTAGCTTCTATATAAGATCAAATTAACTGATTTAATGTTTATTAAAACAGGCAGGATATTGATGGTCATAAGAGGTAACATATGATGTTACCTCAGGAAGTTAGCAAGCTGTCCAACTAAACCTTAGAGAGAAATAAAAGGTAAGCTGATCTTATAATTCTGTACATAAAATCTAATACTTGAGACTGCAAAAACATAATTGAGGCAAATGGGATTTCTCCTTGTTCATTCTACTCTTCTGCTACTCTCCTGGTCATTTTTGTTTACCAATTCAGTTGTGTCTAGCTCCATGACCCAATTTAAGATTTTATTGGCAAAGATACTGGAGTGGTTTGTCCTTTCCTTCTTTAGTCAACTTTATGGATAAGAAAACTGAAGCAAACAGGTTAAATAACTTGTGTAAGGTCACACAGCTAGTAAGCGTCTAAGGTTATATTTGAACTCAGTTCTTCCTGACTGCAAGTCTGGCATTCTGCCCACTGTGCCACCCAGCTGCCCTTAGCCATTCTTCATTCATAATCAATGATCCTTATTCCTCTCTAGAACCTTGGACTTGGTTGTGTTTCTGTCTTGGATATAAACAACTTTCTCCTCATAAAGAATCATAAGGTGCTGTCTATCACTCCCACTGTGTACGGTTCTAATTGTTCAGAAATTTATTCCTATGTCCAGTCTAAATTTACCCTGTATAATTCTTACTAATTATTCTTAGTTCTACCCTCCAGGGATGAGTAGAACAAATTATAGCCCTTTTCCACACCGCAGCTCTTCAAATACTTGAAGATAATTATGTAGGGGTAGGGTGGCGTACAGTTGAAAGAAGACTGACTCTGGAGTCTGAGATCCTGGGTTCAAAACTTTTTTGTGATGTTTACTCTCTGTTTGACCTTGGCAAGTAGAAAGAAAATATCTTGAAACTTAATGGGAGAGTATAATGAGGACGAATTAGATTTATGTAATTGAACTGTTTGATTTTACAGATTAATGAATACTATCAAAACAATCTGGCACTGGTTAAGAAATGGAAGAGTGCATCAATGGAATAGACTAGATACACAATATACAGGGGCAAATGACCTAGCAACCCAGTGTTTGATAATCACAAAGACCCTGGTTTGGGGGATAAGAAATCATTATTTAACAAAGACTTCTTATAAAACTGGAAAACAGTATGTCAGAAACTAGATATAGACCAATATCTCACACCTTATATCAAGATAAAGTCAAAATGGGTATGTGATCTAGATATAAAGAGGGATACCATAAGTAAATTAGGGGAACATAGAATAGTTTGCCTAGCAGATCTATGGAGAAGAAAAGAATTTATGACCAGACAAGAGATAGAGATCATTGTAAGATGTAAAATGCATAGTTTTGATTATATTAAATTTAAAAGTCTTTTGTAAAAACAAAACCAATATAACCAAGGCTGGAAAGGAAACAACAAACTGGGAAAAATTTTTTACAAAAATTTCTTTGATAAAAGTCTCATTTCTCAAATTTATAGAGAACTAATTCAAAGTTATAAGAATACAGCCCAATCCCCAGTTGACAAATAGTCAAAGGATAGGAACAAGCGGTTTTTAGATGAAGTCAAAGCTGTAAATGATCATAAGAAACAATGTTCTAAATCATTCTTGATTAAAGAAATGAAAATTAAAACAACCCTGAGGCCTCACATCTATCAGACTGGAGATTAAAAGAAGATGAAAAATGTTGGAGGGGATGTGACAAATTTGGGACACTAATGCATTACTGGTGGAGTTGTGAACTGATCCAACCATTCTGGAAGGCAACTTAGAACTATGCCCAAAGGGCCATAAAATTGTACACACTCTTTGATTCTGGGTTTGTATCCTGGACCAACTTGTATAAAAATATTTTAGTAGCTCTGTTTGTGGTAGCAAAGAACTGGATATTAAAGCGATGTCCATCAGTTAGGGAATGGTTGAACAAACTGTGGTATATTTTGGTGATGGAATACTATTGTGCTATAAGAAATGATAAGCTGAATGATTTCAGAAAACGCTGGAAAAATCTACATGAACTGATTCAGTCCAAAATAAACAGAACCAGAAGAACATTTTGCACATTAACAGCAAAATTGTGCAATGACCAAATGTGGAAGACTTAGCTACTTCAAGCAATACTAAGATCTGAGACAATTCTTTCTTTTTTTTTTTTAATTTTAAACCCTTAACTTCTGTGTGTATTGACTTATAGGTGGAAGATTGGTAAGGGTAGGCAATGGGGGTTCAAAGTGACTTGCCCAGGGTCACACAGCTGGGAAGTGTCTGAGGTCAGATTTGAACCTAGGACCTCCCGTCTCTAGGCCTGACTCTCAATCCACTGAGCTACCCAGCTGCCCCCAATCTGAGACAATTCTGAAGGACTTATGACAAAGAGTGCTATCCACCTCTACATAAAAAATGTTGGAGTCAGATGCATATAAAAGCAGACTATCTTCTACATTAGTTTATTTATGATTTTTTTGCAGGGTTTGGGGGTGTTTTATATTAGTATTCTTTTACAACAACGGGTTCTATAGAAGGATGCTTTTCATGATAATGCAGATATAATCCTGATCAAATACTTACATCTCTGAGAAGAGAGAGGGGAGGGAGAGAAGGAGGCAATTTAGGTCTTATAATAAAATAATATAATACATTGGAAAATGTATTATGGAAAATCGTTATTGAATGTACTTGGGAAAATAAAATATCTTTGAATTAAAAAATTGATTAATGGTTAGGAAACCACTTAACTTCACTGAGGTAGGAAGCATTGGGTTCAAGTCCTGTGCTTTTGACACACATTGGCTATGCCAAAGGCATAGGACTTGAATTTGAACTGATTTGGGAGCAAATCATTTTAACTCTAGGCAATTCAGAGATCTTGAGTTGCCAAACAGTTGTTGAATTGGGAGCCTCCTACAGCAATGAAATTAAAGATTTAACACAATTTCATTCCTTGAGCTTCATAATGTGACAGGTGGTAGAAATACCAGTCTGGTATTGCTGAGTGGAACAAGAAGAGAGCTAATTCATTTTCTCTCTTGCTTAGTTGGAGAGAACAACCTTTAAAGGAAACAAGGTATGACTGCAGGAGAGGGAGGTTCCAGTTCCAAGAGGTGGAAATGATGATTGTGAGAAAGGTCTAGGACATAGTGTGATCTATGCATCCTTCCAGTAGAACATGAGCTCCTCAAGGGTAGGGGATGTTCTGTTTCTGACTTTGTAACCCAGAGTCTATCCCAGTGACTTTTATATAATAGGTGCTTAATAAATGCTTGTGAATTAAATCAAACTCTTCCACATTCCAATTTCCATGCTTCTGAGACAAAAGTTACAAAGACGGTATTCCTTACCCAAATTGGCTTATTTATGTTGAAGGCATCACCATTCTTCTAGTTTTCCAGTCTCTTGTGGTCATTATGTTTAAGTCCTCCCTTCCCTTCACAGCACATAACTATTCTGTTGTCAAATCTCATTATTTCTACTTTCTTTTTTAAATATTATTTTATTTTCCCCTATTACATGTTGAATAAATTTTTAACATTCATTTCCTCATATTTTGAGTTCCACATTTCTTTCTCCTCCTTTTCCTGACTTCTCCATGAGGTGGCAAGTAATTTGCTAGAGATTATACAGGTTTTATCACTTATTGCAGATTTTCATATTCACCATCACCATTCCTACTTTCACAACATCTCTTGAATCTGCCCTTTTTTCTCTCTTCACCTATCCAAGTAGCTAGGTGGCCCATTAGATGGAGTGCCTGAGTTTAAATATGGCTTTCGGAGACTTCCTAGCTGTGTAACCCTGGGCAAATCATTTAACTTCTGTTTATTTCCATTTCCCCATCTGTAAAAAGAGTTGCTGTGAATATCAACTGAGATAAGTCATAAAGCATTTAGCACAGTTCCTGGGCCATAGTAAGCATTATATAAATATTAGTCATTATTATTATTTCAAGCCTTCCATCATCTCTCACCTAGAGGACTATAACAACTTTCCAAACTTGTCTCCCCTCCAAATCTCTCTCCATTCTAGTGTGTTCCCCACATAGCTGGCCAAAGTGACTTTCTTTAAGGGAGATCTGATCATCTCACTAGAGTAATTAATGAACTCTAATGATCTTTTGTCTATTAAATGAAATAGAGACTTTTCCTTTTAAAACTTTTCACTACATGGTTCCAAACCATCTTTTGGATATAATATAGAATTTGGAAATTGTTTCTTTTTAGATTCTCTGTTGTCCATCCAAACTGACCACTTTTTTTTTCAACCATGACACCCAATCATTCTTCACTGGCTCTTTTCCATCACTGTAAGACACTCCCTCTTTGCCTTTGCTTTACAGAATTCTTTCCTTCTTTCAAAAGACAGATCAAATGTTACTTTCTACTTCTTGCTTTTTAAAATGTCCACTCTCAACTTCTTATATTCTCCTTTTCTGTTTTTTTCTTTGTATTTATTTTCTTTCTGTTGTCTTCATAATTTCTATACTTTCTCCTTAGAATGTAAGATTCTTGTGAGCTCAGATTGCTTCATTGTCTTTTTACCCCTAGCACCTAGCACAGTATGTGACATAGAACAGGCTCTTAATAAGTGCTTATTAAGTCATTGATTAAATAGACTGGATGCAGTGGAAAGGACAAAGACCAAATAATAGGGCTGAGAATCGGCAAGAAGTACCAAGTAAAAAGACTTTTGATGATGATATTAATCATAGACAAGAATGATGAAAACAGAAATTTAAGAGGGAAGTTGGAGACATTTTCAAAAATGAAAAGATTTTTTGGAAATAATCATAGTATTTGAGGAATATTCTTTTGTGGAGTGGGTGAAAATTCATACAAAAGAAAAGGCAATTGGAAGGGGAAAAAAACCTCTCCATCTACCTAGATACAGTTTCCCGTTATGCCAATAATTCAAAGAACATAGATGTATATCTTTGACACCATATCATCATAAATAACAATACTTTGGCATATATATTAGGCTGCTCTTCAAGGACTGAAAATCACCCTTCAGGCATTTTTTTATTAACCCCCTATCACCCAAACTGGATATTATACTTCCATTTTCCATGCACTCAAACAATTCTCATAATCCTTTCCTTCCTTTGAGACTCATCTCAGATGCTACCTCATCTTCCATGACCAACCACTCCAGTTATTTTTGCTCCCTCTCTCCTTAATTCTCTTTGTTCTATATGTATTAATGGACATAGATTAATAGATTTAGAACTTCAAAGGACCTTAAAGGTTGTCTAGTCCTATCAGTGAATTTTTAAGAATAAGGAATCTGCAGTCCTGAAGGGTTAAGTGATAGATAAATTCACATAGATAGTAAGTGACAGAAGTGGAATTTGTTCTCAGCTCCTCTGACTTGAAATCCTTTTCCCTTCCACTTTGCACTTCCCATTCCAAGCAGAATGTAAATTCCTAGAGAGCAGGAAGTATTCTATTTTGTTAAATCTATACCTGCAGTACCTAGAACAGTGCCTTACACATATTAGTTATTTAACGGATTAAGTTGAACATTCCCACAATATATCCCCCTATGCTTTTTCCCCACACTTTAGACTTAGATGAATCAGTTAAAGATTCTGCTAAACCAGACACTATGTGAGGGCAAGCATTTAGCAATAGAGTCCAAGTACTGATTGCTTTGTGTTTTCTTTGATGAACAATGGTTCATGGAACCTATCAATATTATTTCAAAAGAAACTTGGGATCATAGATCAATAACTGCAGCTTATAAATGCAGAAAGTGAAACCCAGGGAGATTAGGACTTTCATTTAAGGTATTATAGGTGAAAGAGGTCAGGTAAGGATCTGGACTTAGGTTCTCCTCCAAATCTAGCACTTTTTCAAATGTAGCAGGGCAATAACCACTACCAATGAATTTCTAGGTCAAGTAAACTCCTTTTTAATTTATTTATAATACCTACAAAGTCCCACTTTGAAGGTCAACACTTCCTGTTCTAAGCTGGGAGTCATAAATCCTTTTAGATCCAAAATGGCTATTTTCTATATGGATTTATGATATCTAGATGTTGTCAGCAAAAGTCTACCATTTTTTCCCTTTGGTGTAGGTTTCAATAATTTATCTTGCCCAGGGTAAGGTTAATATTCAAGTAAGATATTTACCCAATTCATGGAAAGGGAGAGGAAATAAACTTCTGATTTTATTAGTAAAAGGCATTCCTGAATGAAGAAATTCCTTCTACCCATAGAGATTGTCAGTTTCTCTTCAATTCATATAATCTAAAAGAGTTTCCTAGATTACTGAGAAGTTTAAGTGACTTTGTTAATGTTACATACAATATGATTCAGAAACAAAAAGGCTTGAATTCAAATTTTCCTGACATCAAGACCAGTTCTCTATTATACCACTGCTTCCACCAACATATTGGCTGCTTTTCTCCTCATAGCTACAATAATAATGTAAATTTTTATTACAATTATTACAAATGTGAATCCTAATATTATAACTGTGATAGAACTATTATTAAAAATCCCTGGGGGACTAAACATGGGGGTTAGGAGGAATGGAGAGTTAGTGCATTTTTATTTGCCATTTAAGCCTCGGCATTCAAAAATCATAAACTTTGTATGGCTCTTTGAAGAGAAGCAGTATTCCACGATGGGTAGAGATCCAGCCTTGAAAATAGGAAGAAATAAGTTCAAATGCTGCATTTGCCACATTCTGACTATATGAAAGTCCAAAGTCCTTGTTTAAGTCACTTATACTGCAGAGCAGTTAATGATCTGCATTGATCAGTTCCTTCAGGGGGAGTACTCTATGCCAATGAAATCACAAGATCATAACAAAAGAAAAAATGGACCTTGGACATCATCCAGTTGAACACCCTTATTTTTGTAAATGAGGAAACTAAGGTCTAGCGACAAAACAACTTCTCCAAGTCTCTAAAGAAGTTTTTCTTTTTTTCTGACAATGAATTATAGAATGAGGGGAGGATAAAGAATACTTCTTGTCATTGATATTCAGTTATTTCAGTCATGTCTGACACTTCATGACCCCATTTGGGATTTTCTTGGCAAAGGTACTGCAGTGGTTTGCCATTTTCTTATCCAAAAGAACCCTAGAGGATATTTAATTTGTTACACCTTATTTTATGTTATTATTTTATTTTCTAGAAGAGAAAATTGAGATGCTGAATGGGAAAATGACTTACCCAAAGCTGAATAGTGAATAAGTGGCTAAGTTGATAGGAAAACTCAAATCTTCTGAATTTCAATTCATTTCCTAGTGAGAGGGAGGACCCCAAGGCTTTGCTAGCTACTCTGACACTGTTTCTCAAGGTTGGTTGGCATTCTCATTTGGACTTCCTCTAAGCTCTGAACAACCTGGCACTATTGACTAACCTATTCACTCAGGAACCTTTGGACCTTGCCATCTGCCTTTCTGCTGCCTCCTGAGGCCTTCTAGGTACTTTTTTCCTCCCTTTGGATGAAATTTCTTTTATTATTTTCCCCAATTAGAACATGAGCTATTTGAAAGCTGGGTCTGTCATGCTTTTTCTTTGTAGCTCTAGCATTCAGCATGATGTTTAGAAAGAGCAAACACTTAATAAAGTCCTTTTTTTAGTAATAGATACAATAATAAATACTTTTATATTCATTCATTCATTCCATTATTTCCAATCCAGTGTTCTTTATGATAATTCTGATAAACTTGGGCCTGGTTTATAAAACTTATTTCAGTTTTATGAGATGAAAGTCCTAGGAATACTCTCAAAAACATTCAGAACCTTTAGACATAGGGATAGTGACTAAACCTGTGTTATCATTAATAGAGAGAACTCCCAGATGAGGAAACTTCTAACAATGGAGTCAAGCACATTCTCTGAAACTTCTGTTATTAGATAGTTCCTTGGAGAACTGAAAGGGTAAATGATTGTCCTAGGGTTACACAGCCAATGTGCATCAAAAGAAAAACTCCTGGACATTAGTAATTAAAAATTCATGCATGCTCTGCTTAAATTTGAAGGAGTAAAATATTGGGTATGTGGAAATTAAAATGTGAGCTATAATCAGTTTTGATGAGAACAAAATAGAGAATTGCTTTTTTTTAATGAAAGATACATTATAGGAAAGACAATGAGTGGCTGGTGATAATTCAGAAAAACACAATCTGGATGAAGAATGGCCCTGAGTTTATGGCATTTGGGAATCAGTGCAAGGGACTTGGTATGTTTAGCCTGGAGTAGAGGAGACTCAAGGTAGAGTATCTGTCTTCAAATGTCTGAAGAACTATGGTATGGAGGAGGAATTTGACTTATTTTGTTTGGATTCCAGAGGAAAAATCTAAGTAAAATATGAAAGTTGCCAGAAGACACATTTCAATCTGATAACAGGAGACAAAAACAATAGCCACCACAACCAAATACCTTTTTAGCAACCAGAGTTTTAAGTAAAGTGGGCTATCTCTGATAATTAATGTGTTCCTCTTCCCTGAAGGTCACTAATCAAAAGTGACTAGTAACTGGGAATGTTGGAGGGGAAATTATTGTTAAGATATAGAATGAACTCAGTGACCATCAAAGTCTCTTAACTTTGAACTTCTGTATTTTAATTTTGAGTTTAAGCATCTCAAGTTTTAAAATAATTGGAAATTTTTACAAGCTATCCCCCTCCTCATTCTTCATTACCTATTTTTCTTGTCTTTTCTTTTCTAAAGAGTTTTAAATTATCTCATGGGTACCCAGAAATTTAAATATTTTGTGAATGCTAAATTCATACAAATAATTGATTTGATGTGAGAAAAAGAGATTTACAAGGAAAAAAAGTCCTTCATCTAGGTAGACCAATGGTTTATAATGATGGATTGTGGGTAATTTAGGGGTAATCTTTTGTTTTATTTGTGACTATATCTGCATTCTCCCCAAGCAATTGATTAATTTGATTAGTTCTCTGAGATAAAAAATGTGAAATAGTCAGCCTATTTGGAGTATATATTATGAGCAAAATTTTGATTATGTGAGACTTCCATTTAGTAGGTAAATTAATAATCTCTAATCACAGATGTTAAATCAGTGAAATAATATTTTAAAATATATAAAATGCTGGGTAATATGATCTAGACTCTATACCAGAAATCTCTTAATGGTTAGAAGATGTTCTTATACACTTTTGAATACCTCTTAGCATTATCTAATAGACATTGAATAATGCTTAGTTGAATGAATGAATGAGCGAATGAAGCTATTCCATGTGACAGTGGAATGGAATTATTAAATTCAGTTACTCTTCCAACTTCCACTTCTTAAATACTTTCATTCTAAGTGCTACATTAATGCCATTATACTTTCCATTTCTAAAGGGCCTATTTTCTAGCTAATGTGGCTTCTGGTGATACACCGTACTTATTCCCTGAAACTCCGTAGGCAGTATAGCATTTGATTTTAGTTGTCCTTGTCCTTAATCTTGGAATTGGGTTTGTCGATGGCAGGGAATAAAAATTTTCATTTAAAACCAGTGGTCAAGAAAAATTCTCCCACTAAGCAACAAAGGACAAGTTCCAATTTTACATGGTTTTAGACTATTTAAATTTCAGCTCAATGGAAGATGGAGAGGAGTATGGAAAAGAGAAGTAGCAGGACTACTTTTGAGACTCTTGCAATAGTCCAGGGTGATGACAGTATTAGAGAATGAGAATGAGAGATAACAGGAAGATAGAAATAAAATAACTTGACAACTGATTAGATATGGAGGGTATGGGATGTTGAGGATAACACCTAATCCAAAATAAACCTAATTCAAAACATTTATTAAGTGCCTACTATGTACAAGGCACTCTTCAGGGCAGAGCCATAAAAATAACACCTGAATACCCAGAGGAAAAATATGGAAATAAAATGAAAAAAGGAAATGACTGGTAGGTTTTCCTAATAAGAAACTGAAGATTTGAGAAAGTCTTTGAGAATGATGAAGCTTCATGGTCAGTGGATATGAATATCCCTGCTATAGGTTATAATTTCCTTTTTTGTTATTTTAAAATTATTATAGGTTTTGGATTCAAACTGCTTCTAATATCATTTATGAGTCATTTGTAAATCCATTGATCATGGTTTGAGAATGTTATCTGACATTTAAATAATACTTTAAGATTTTCCAAGTCTTTCTCCAGATCCTATTTGATTTGATCCTCACATCCACAATGCGAAGCAGTTACTATAGGTTTCAGAGTCCCTATTTTAAAGATTAAGAAACTAAGGTTCTGAGAAGTCAAGTGACTTCAATATGGCACATATGTAGCACCAAATTCAGTATTTGACCTCGGTTACACATTTCTCCAACTATAGTACTCTCTCTCTCAGTGACTCCAAATTTGTCTCAGAATGGGGGCATTCACACACAATTAACTAGAAAACTTTAATTATTTACCTGTCGTTCATCAATATCTCCTATCATTTCAGGCTGTATCTATACCACTTTGTCTATTTACATGTCAAAGAGGGAAAGCAATCACCTTGGAATCCATCTGCCTTCATCCTATTGTCCATAGATCTAGACATAACTCAGGATTTGTAATTTTTCACAACTTTTGTTAATAAGTTCTTTCCAATTGCTCCATTCTTTTCCCAAATCACATATAGCATCTAATATTTCTAATCAAATTTTGTTGCTGAAACAACTGACATTTTACTTGGACTTGGAAAGTTTCCCTTTCTATTTGTGTTAAATTTTAAGTTAAGTTAAATTTTTTTCTTTCTTGGTTTAATCTGCTTAGTGAGTCATGAAGAGAGTGAAAAATTGGCTTCTGTGAGCCAACTTTTAGAGTCTTTTGATACTAATATAATACCTTAATATATTTAAATTTAAATAAAATGAGTACAAACATGAGTTTTAGTATTTTCCTCTTACATATCAGTTAATCATGTTGTAACCTCTTACTTCAGAAAACCATGGGTCTATTTGATAATGTAGAGTTGGATGAATAACCTATAAAGCTTTTTTTATTAGTATCTAAATATTGGCAGACACCACAGATGAATAATAAGTTTGATTCAGAATTCAAGAAGGAAGAGAGTTTATAGGATTGCCATTTGTAAAATGCAAAATTCTTTTAATGATCCTAAGCTTCTCTTTGAAATAAACATTTATATTTTAAAAATCATTATTATTCTTGAGAAGGTAATATGATATAGTATAATGGTGCTGAATTTTCCATACATTGACTAGAAAATCATAAATTAACATGTTATATAAAGTATTGCATTTTTATTTATTTTGTTAAATATTTCCCAACTATAATTTTATCCGGTTTGAAGGCAACATTATGTGCTTTGAATTTGACACCACCGATAAAGAGGATAGAGAGATGGGCTCAAAGTCAGGAAGATCTGGATTTGTCACCACTTTTGACATTTACTGGCTATATGACTCTGGACAGGTAACTTGACTTCTCAGCATGTGAGTTAACTTTTTAAGATAACAAATTGTAGATAAATGCCAACTTTTCTTGGTAGAGGGAGTTTTCTGACCAGGAGTTCCTTACATTATTGAAATCACAAATACAGCTAAAGTAATTTTTTCCTGTCATATAATACTGGAAGTGATCAATTTCTTAAGTCATGGAAGAACTAAAATTATAGGACACCTATAAAGCAAAATATTATAGCATGGACTGTGTGAATAGACTATTACATATCAAAAGCAAAATGTTATAAAAGAGAACCTGTCTAAAAGACAAGTCAAAACACATCTTAGAGAAAAAGAACTAGTCATACAGTGAGAATAAGGAATATCTGATGCACCATCCACCAGTTTCGTTGTTTTGATTTTGTGTGTTTAGATAAGCAACAATTGCATCCAGTATGCTGCAAGGAATCTCTATGGAAAACTCTAGGATGCCATGGAGAAGAGTTATATTGGACAGTAGATATATGTGGACATGATTACCAGAAAGAATAATCACATTAATGAGCTCTAGATAATCTGGGAAATTTGACTAATATAGATAATTTAATATTCTCTAAAATTTAATTTGTTACTCTATTCTTGGAATTGCAATGCACATTTCCCCAGTTGTTAAAGGACATTACAAATAATAATTAACTTCCAGACTTTTTCAGAGTTACATAACTATCATCTGAGCCATGAATGAACTATTATTTGAACTCAGTTTTTCCCCCTCAGACTCTAGTCTTAATCCTCTATTTGCTGTGGACCTACATGTCCAAAAAGAGATATTGTGGATAGTGAGGGCATCACCAGATGCCACTTAGCCACCATTTCACAAAATTAATGGACGAAAGCTGACCTGGTAGCGGGAGTGATAACTTGGAAAAAAAAGTGACTAGGTTAATCTCATCACCCAGATTCTTGATTTTGTGAATTTTGCCTCCTTTTGGAAAGGCTTCATGCCTTTGGTAGCTATGCATAAAAAAGAAAGTTTGTGTATGTATATAAGATGTAAAGTATATTTCTAGGTCAAATAAAGCTGAAAAATGTGAGAAAATGATATTCAATGAATTATATACGGGAGGATTTGGGAAAGAATTGCTCACAATAAGAAGGTATAAATAGACTGTCATCATCCTCATGTTTATATACCTTAGATATGAAGATTAGATTTATAAAGAAGCTTAGAGGCCATCTGAGGTAGCTAGGTGGCTCAGTGGATAAAGTGCCAGGGATGCTGTCTGGAAGATTCATTTTCCTGAGGCCAGATATGCCCTTAGACCTTTACTAGTTGTATGACCCTGGACAAGTCACTTAATTCTGTTTGTCTCACATCCTAATCTGTAAAATGAACTAGAGCAGGAAATAGCAAACTACTACAGAATCTCTGTCAAATTCCAAATAGGGTCACTGAGAATCCAACAAATTAAATGTCTGGATGACAACAAAATTAAAGGCTATCTAGTCCTCTCCCCCTACTTACGGAGGAGGAAACTGAGACAGTCTGAGTTTATGATGGTCCTTATGCATCACAGATCTACCAACACATCCCTAAATTCTTTTTTCACATTTTAACAAAAACAGTTATCCCATTTTTGATGAAAAACTTCATCTGTAATCATAGTTACTTCAAGGGCTCCAGATAAATATAACATTTGCATTACTCTAACACTAATTGTTGCTCTTATTACTGTTTTTTTCCCTTAAGAATATTATGAAAGTAGTTGCTGACTATTGAATAGAATGTAGTGCCTCAGGAACAATAGCACATCAGTGAGATCAGGGAGCCACTGAAATGTTGAAGTATTGCTTATGAGGGTTGAGAAGGGATTAAGAGTGAGACAACCTCAAGCCAAATATTATTTCTGTCACTTATCAGTCACATGCCTGTTTACATCACTTTCCCTTTCTGGGCCTCAGACTTGCATCTATAAAATTAGAATACATGAAGGAGAACAATGTGAAATGATGCTGGAAGGTGAGGTTCGAGTCAGATCATAAAGATCTTATAGGTGCTTACTTGATGTTGCCTTTCATTTTTAATGCAATAGGGAGCCACTGCTTGTTGTTGAGCAGTAAAGTAATTTTATTACATTTCTTTCTTAGGGAGGTATTTTCCTGTTTGAGGTATTGTATTTCTTTTTTCAGGGAACTCTTTTATTGAGTAAGTTTTTGTTTTAAGCTGTTGATTTTTCTATCATTTTTTTCTTAAGTTTCTCATTATTTGTTTTTCCATCCTTTTTTGAAGCTCTACCAGGGGTTGATTTTGGGCTTGATGTCCTTTAATATTTTCCTTTGAGGCTTCACATGTTTTCATTTTTTTATTACTATCCTCTTCTGAGCTTGAATTTTGGTTTTTGCTCTTGTTGCGAGATTTTTCTAGTGTCAGGCTTTTTCTCTGTCTTTTGCTCATTTTAGGTTTTGGTTTTGTCTATATTCTGAAACATACCCTCATTGCTGAGGTGTAGGAGGTAGTTTCCCATTTTTGTATGGTGCCTGGTGTCAGGTCAGTTATTTAAATCTCAGATTGAGCACTCTGAAGAGATGGCCTGATTGGTCTGCTGTGGAGGTATACAGCTCTTCAGGTCTACTGATTGGAGTTGGGTTCTTCCCAATCATGCTGAGGCTGGACTTTGTTGAGATGGGTTCCTCCCATTGCAGTCTGTGCTGGCTGACACTCAACCTCTTTTCCAGCTAGACCTTGCAGGGCTGCATATTCTGCATTGTGTTGGATTCCTCTCTTACCTTGCTGAGACTGGACCAAGCTGGGCCAGATTGCATCCAAGTTCTGCTGAGGCTTATTCAGTGCTCCCTCCTAGCCATCTCTTGTTGTTGTAGGCTGGAACACTATGGTCAGGCAATTTAAGGAAGATTATTTTAGTATGGAAGATGAATATCCAGGATGAAATGTGAAGCCAACAATCCAGTTCTCAAATAGTCTGGAGAAAATAGATGATGAAGTTGAGTTATAATTAATGGAGTCAAGGAAATGGTTGTGAGGATAGCACGAGTACAACTTTATACTGATTTTACGGGAGCATTTGAAAAGGAAAAATGGGGGATAACAATGAGTTTGTGAAACCGGATGCTCATAAGTATGATGAGAATAATGGTTCCCTTAATAGAAGTAGAATATAAATTCTATAACTATAGAATAAAAGTAGTAGAGCGTTTGAGAAGTATGAAGCCTGAAAAAATGTAATTCGATTTTGTTGTTGTTCTTTAGTCATTTCACTTATGCCCAACTCTTCATGAATCCTTTGGGTTTTCTTGGCAGATATTGGAATTGTTTTCCATTTCTGTCTCCAGCTGATTTTACATATTAGGAAACAGAGGCAGACAAGATTAAGTGACTTGCCCAGGGTCACATGAAGCAAGGAAGTGTCTTAGGTTTAATTTGAACTCAGAAAGGTGAGTCTTCCTGACTCCAGGGTAAACACTGTATCCACTGTACCACCTTACTACCCTTTTCCAAATTGTACTTAATAGTCCTTCATAAATACTGATTGAATAAATCAATTCATGTGGCAATTATTGAAAATCTGTTTCAGGATAGAATTTCTTAATTAAGGTATAAGGAGAAACAGAGACACTTAAAATATACATAACCCTTGAGTTATGTAGGTACATAACCCTAAGAAAAATGAGAGGGATGCATAACTTTTTTTGTTAACTTCCAGTTAAAGCAATTAATCAAACATGAAGCATTGATTAAGTGCCTCCTAAGTGCCAGCCACTATGCTAAGTGCTGCCCTCAAGAAGCTTACATTCTATTAGGGAAGACAACATACATATATGCATATGTGTGTGTGTATGGGTGTGTGTATGCAAGAGATATATTGAATAGAGTAAAGAGAATACAATCTCAGAGGGAAGGCACTAGCAGGAGGGAGAAACAGAAACAAGAAAAAATGTATTAACAAGTAGGAAAAATTATCTCCAACTGAGAGGGAAAGATAAAAAAAAATTTGAACTGTAGTTAGTAATAAGACAAATCATGTAGCTGAATTCTGTTTTAGGAAGACACAAAACCCAAGGAGAATTATTGCAGTGAAGCCTCATAACTAATGCAATTGCAGAGTTGAGAGCAAAGATTTTTCTACGTCTGTCTTCATATTCCTAGCAGTTGGCACATCACCTGTCATAGAGCAGACACTTAAAAAATACTTCCTCCTTAATAATTTGATTGAAATTGTGTTAATGAGATTAAATCTCCCAAGTCCATTCTCAAATCTAATCACCAAAAGTATAAACAACTCCACTTAACTCAGAAGTTGGGAGGTCTGTGACCCATGTGTGCTAGAATGGGTGATGAATAAGAATTGACTGACTGCCCCCCAGGCAGTCCTAAGAAAAGTGTCTGTTGTGATTGGACATGTAAACTAAGGGGAAGGCACAGGAAGTGATGAAAGAAATGGCCTAGATAAATTAAGAGAACTTCTGAGGCTCTCTTCTTGTACATGTTTTGGACCTGAAGGACTTTTTCTTGTTTGTGACTTGGACTTGGAAGAGCTCTGGCTGGAACCCTGAGACCTTGGTGAGACTGTTCTTAAATCTTTCCCTTAGGACTGTACCTGGTGAGTGAAGAAGGTTGACTACCTTAGCCTCCCGAGGGGCCCTTGATTGGAAGAAGTCCTTGTGATTAAAACCCTTGTTAATTGACTTTTAAGCTCTCCACCTGAGCCTCTGGAGCCCTGCCAGAGTAAAACCCAGACTTGAATACAAATCTAGTTCATTAAGTTAGATCTCTTACTCTACACTCTTCTCATCTCTCTACTTCCACTCTCTCCTATATTTTGTAAATAAACTTCCATAAAAGTCATTTTGACTTGAAGTTATTCTTTAATTGGGGATTGATAACTATTCAATTCCCTGGCTACCACGCCTTTAAATATTAATATATCCAATCAAAAAACCTCTTTTCCCTTTTATATTTTATGGCAACCATGAATATTCACTCAACAAAAACCTCTTTTTCATCCCTTAGAAAATGTAGATTTCTGATGAAAAATAATTTTGTATAAATGTCAAAAGTAAAATCAATCCTACAAATGCTATGTCTGTCTGTCTATCTATCTATCCAAACTTTTTTCTTTGTATGTATTTATGTATGTATCTAAACTACCTATTCGTTTATGTCTGTCCATCGGTCTGTCTGTCATTTGTCTTTCTATCTGTCTATCAATCTCTCCATCTGTTTATTTATATGTCTGTCCATTATTCTATCTGTCTGTCTCTCATCTCTTTTTCTACCTCCCTCTCTAAGATGTGGGAACTTGTCTCTAAAACCTCTCTTGGATGAGCACAGTCACATTGGTGGAATTCTCACCTATATATTTTTAGACATCTGGACAATTTTTAAGGTTTTGAAAAGCATACAATATATGATTTTCATTACAGCCCTATTGCATAAGTAGTGTGAACATTTCTATTCCCATTTTACACATAAAAGACTATGGTTCAGAAAGCACCAGAATTAGTATTGGTCAGCAGGTTTTTATTTTCAGATTTGTCTACTTGTAGTTCCTCTTCAGTATTCTGTCTCTCACTTCCAAGTCTTTGATCAGGTTATCCATGAGTTGTGAAAAGCACTCCTCCCTCTCTTAGCTTCCCTAGTTTGTGTCCATGCTGAGCTGTAATGCATCACCTCCTACAAGGAAACTTTATTTTTCCCCCTAGATGTTGTTTTAAGTGCTCATACCCTTTCTCCTCAAATCGCAGGTAACTCAGCGGATAGAGTACAGGATTTGGAAGTCAGCAATAATAATGTTTAGATAATGTCTCAGCCCCTCGCTGTCTTGACCTACCACAAATAACTCAAGCTCTCAGAGCCTCAGTTTCCTTTTCTGTCAAATGGGGATATTTTTACCTGTCTCACAGTTGTGAAGGTAGAATGAGTTGATATATTTGCACAGCTCTTTGTAAAACTCTTCATGCTATATACATGCTAGTAATTATTTATCATCATGTTTATTGTTATTATCATCACCAATACTACCATTATCATTATTTTCTATACTTATTGATTTCTATAGTGCCCCTTTCCCAGTAAAATGTCAACTTGGTGAGGTCAGAAAATGTTTTGGACTAGCACTTAGCAGGGTTTCTAGAATTTTTCAGGCTTCAGCTAACCTCTTATTGGCTTATATTAGTAGAAAAATAGAAGGACATTTCTAATAGGCTAAGACAGAGCCCCTCCAGCAAGTCCCTTTGCTTCTTATGAGCGGCTATTGAAGCACTCTGCAATCCAGATGGTGGCTTTATTCAGTTGTGACCAGAAGCATTTTGAATTCTTTCATTTACTAGAGAAAAACGCAACTATACACAGAGATAGAGGTTGTATGTGTGAGGCATATATTGCTGAGATCCTTTTGGTTTTATTTCACTATGAATTTTGTAAGGGATACAATGCTTTCTGTCTGGGCATTTTGTCCCTTTGTTACCTTTTGGAGGAAAGAATGGATCATTCAATTTTGTTCAGACTTAATTATTTGGAGTCTAGTTACTGTCTCTCAGGGTTCAGCCCTGATACAGTTTTGGCATGCGGAATACTACCTCAATATTATATTTTATTTAAAGGATGTTTTTGAATAGTCGAGAACATCAAGGTCTAGAGGAAGCTTATTTCTTCAATATTTTCCCCATAAAGACTTCATTATAAAAAGACAAACACTTGTAATGGCATAAACTCTGCAAAAAAGAAACCTTTTTATCTTTACGCTTTTAATTAAATGTTTTTCTCATGGCATTTTAAAGATCACAGGTAAACTCCCACTCTGTTCTGAGTGAAAGCATCAAAATTAGATACAGTGCAGTTCAGTGCAGTAGAAATCCTGTTGGATTTGAGGTCAGAAGGTCTTAGGTTTGAATTGTGGCTCACCTTTTTTACTACCTGTTTGACCTTGGGCAAATTGCTTGCTATCTTTAAGCCTTAATTACCTCATCTTTAAATGAGAGAGTTGGACTACATGACCTTCAAGTTTCCTTCTACCATTTAAACATGTGATCCTCTGTGATTTGGTGGAGAAAAAGCAAACTATAGAGGAAGTCATTGAATGATCATCTAAAATCTCTCTTTCCTTTCACAGTCAAACCAGTAGAAAGGCTTTTCATCTCTACTCATTTCCTCACCTTCCTCTTTTGTTTCAGTCTCTAATAAACAGACGTATGATCCCTCCCTTTGATTAATACTGTTCTCTCTTAGGTACCAAAATCTCTTCTCTGCTAAATTTAATGACCTTTTCTCAAGCTGCCTCCTTCTGGAACTTTTTCAGGTTTTGTTGCTATGGATCATCTGTTCCTCCTGGAAAAGCTCTCCTTCCTTGACTACCTACCTTAACCCAAATCTCAATATCTCTCTCTCTCTCTCTCTCTCTCTCTCTCTCTCTCTCTCTCTCTCTCTCTCTCTCCCCTCCGCCAACCCCTGACAAGACCATCTATAAAGTCATAGTAGATTACAAAGGGCACCTGCAGAAAGGATATACCAGCTGAAGTGTATGTAGATCTTTCAAATACACTATTTTTCAATTTTTTCATGTCTGGGTAATTGTATATCCCTGAACATAGAATAAACCCTTTGAGGGCAGGTGCTGTGTCTTGGACTTATAATACCTCTACTGTCCTACTAGAGTGCAAACAATTAGTTTGCTCGATTAATGTTTATTGATGAAATAACTTCATTGATTTCATCCTAATGCCCTTTCCCCCTCAACAAATTTGCTGATGAATTTCTTAAGTACTGGAGCCTTTATGAAGGCTGGAACTTAAGTCAATTAAGAAAATCAATGAAAGGGGACTTATTTGGAAAAGATAACTATTCAGGAGACCTGAAACCACTCAGCCATTGATTAAAATTTAAGAAGTCATTGATCCTTTTTTTTCTCTTGATTTAGTTCCATGGTAGC
>NC_058133.1:47415396-47436720 GCF_016433145.1 Gracilinanus agilis
GAATGGACTTTATTTATTCTTGGAGGGTTCTGAATACAAAAAAATAAAGTAAAAATAAGAGCTTCTCTAGTTGCCAGTGGGAAGTGAACATAATTATGACTTCACAGCTGCTTCTCCTAAATAAAAGGGGAAAAAAGAGGAGTCATATGTTTTTATACTTCAGCTTAAAGGAATATGCACAAAGGGAATATATTTATACCAGACATAAGAAGCCACAATCAAAGTAATGCTGTACAACCCAACTCATGGCAAGAGTCTCCAGAAATCTTGGCACAGAAGAATGTAAAGCAGAGATATGTATCTACAGTACCTCTCATAATTAGAGCAAAGCAATGAGAATCCCTTCCTATGAAAATATGTTTAGACCAGCAGCAAAGTAGCTCAGGAATACCCTGAGTTTTTCAAGTGGTTTGAACTTCAGCTTTATTGGTGTTGGTCCATGCTCTTGCCTTGAGGTTTAACAAGGGATTATGTGAGGTGTAACTAGGGTCAGGTGAGCAGGGTGTTGAATTTAGAGAAGGTTGATGCTTTTGCAGTATTTTAGCACCTATTTGGCAAGAATAATTAGATCAAACAGTACAACCAGGTGGCCTACTAATGTGAGCTCCTTCTTTATTCTTTGCTCAACTGAGGTACATTTCATGCTTATTCCATGTGGAAAAATTCCTATTTGCAGTGCTGGCAAGGGTCCATGTTTAGACTAGGACAGTTAATTGGCAGCCCAGCTGGACATGAAAACAAAAATTTGGGTATGGAACTTGATCTGAACTTGAGATTCTGGAATTCCCAAATAGAGGGGACCCCCAGGATACAAGGCAAAAGATTTCTGGTTGCAATAGAGTGGGTTGGGGTGGGTGGGAATGGAGCTGGGACATATTTTTTTTCTTTTGGGTTCTTGGAAATTAGGGCATGAAGACTACAATCCAGTCAGAGCCCTGGAGAACCAAACGGACTTGATATGCAGTCTTGTTCATCTAGTAATAATTATAATCACTAAATCTGTATAATAATTTAAGGTTTACAAGGCAGTTTAGACATATTACCTCATTTGTGATATGCATAAATCATGTGAAATATGAAGTGGGAATCCTTCCTCATTCCCCCCTTTGGAATTACGGAAATTGATTGATTAGAATTGCTTGGTCCTTTTAAGACTCACCCAAATCACCATGTGCATAAAGCCTTTCTTTTTATTATTGATTAATTAAGATTATTTTTCCATGGGCACATGATTCATGTCCTTTCCCTCCATTCCCCCTCTTTAGCCAATGAGTAATTCCACTGGGTTTTAGGAGTGTCATTGATCAAGACCTATTTCCAAATTATTGAGATTTGCACTAGAGTGATCATTTAGATTCTTTATCCTCAGTCATATCCCCATTGACCCATGTGATCAACCAGTTGTTTTTCTTCTATGTATCTACTCCCAGTTCTTTCTCTGGATGTGAATAGTGTTCTTTCTCATAAGTCCCTCAGAACTGTCCTGGATCATTGCATTGCTGCTAGTAGAGAAGTTCATTACATTGGATTGTGCCATAGTGTATCAGTCTCTGTGTACAATGTTCCCCTGGTTCTACTCCTTCCACTCTGCATCAATTCCTGGAGGTCTTTCCAGTTCACATGGAATTTCCTCCAGTTAATTATTCCTTTTAGTACAATAATATTCCATCACCAAGAGATACCACAATTTTTTCATCCATTCCCCAATCAAAGAGCATCCCTTCATTTTCCAATTTTTGCCACCACAAAGAGTGCAGGTATAAATATTTTTGTACAAGTATTTTTCCTTATTATCTCTCTGGGGTATAAACCCAACAGTAGTATGGCTGGATCAGAGGGCAGGCAGTCTTTTAAAGCCCTTTGGGCATAGTCATGAGGTCTTTCTTCCTTGTGTTCTCTTTCCCTCTGACTCCAGGTTGATGGTGTCCTCTTCTAACAGTCACCTTGTATCTATTTTACATATACCTCTCTACCACATGCTATCTCTCCCCCCAACCCCAAAATGTAAACTTCTCGAAGGCTAAAACTCCTTAACTTTTGTCTCTGTGTCTCCAACATGTATAGTCCTACCTGGCTGTTTTTGTTATTTAGTCATTTCAGTTATATTTGTCTCTTTGCAACCTATTTGCAGTCTTCTTGGGAAAGATATTGGGATTATTTGCCATTTCCTTCTCCAGCTCATTTAACAGATGAGGAAACTAAAGCAAATAGGATTAAATCATTTGTCCAGGGTCACAGAGCTAGTAAGCGTCTGAGCTGGATTTGAAATCTGGCATTCAGAACTCCAAGCCCAGCATCCTGTCCATTGAGACACCTAGCTGCCCCTGCCTAACTAATATAAAGTGATTGATAGATTGATAAATGCATTTTGATTGATTAATTGAGTCTCCCAAGAGCTCTGGGAAGTAGGCACTTTAGGCACTCTTAAGTTTTGAAGAGGAGGTCAGTGAAGATCAGAGATTAAGTGGCTTGCTCATGGTCACAGAGCAGTGAGCAGAGGAAGTATTCAAATCTAGGTTTCTCCTCCAAATCCAGCATCCTATCCCCAATGTCATTCCAGTTGGATCAAAACAAGTTGACTTTCAGTCTTTATAGCTAGATTGGGGTTAGGGCTGCTGACTTCATAATGTTCTGCTTGGCTCCTGGTGTTTGACTTGGCTCTCTGCCCGTGGTTCCTGCTAACCTGTGGAGCTGCTGTCACTTAATCCCCCACTTAGAGGTTCAGCTTTAAGAGAAAGCCTATCCATAGGTGGGGTCCATTTAAAGACCCTGGGGCGAAGTGTTCAGTGGGTCAAAATCCAACACAATAGTAATAAAACCCCAAAATAATATTGCTGATATTATGACCTCACACCTTGTTCTAGTCATAGGATTCTTGTCTTGTTCCCTATAATGGTCATTCCTGCTTGCTTCAGTGTCAGTATTTAGTTTGTTTTGTCACTTCAATGCCTGAATCCTTGATTTAATTATATACTTGATAATTGACTAACTTTGTAACTGAGTAGAAACTTATCTTGCTTCACAATTACTTTTAAAACAGGGGATCTTAAACTGAGGTGTCCCCACTGCCTAAAGATGTCCATGATTAAATTTCAGCAGACCTGAGAACTTGGATAGAGGTGAAACATATTTTTATTTCACTAAACCCTAACTAAAGTTTAAAATTTCATTCAATTATGAATGTAGGAAACAAAATGTAATTGAGGAAGACTCCATATGTTTCACCAGAGTGCCAGAGGAGTCTATGGACTTGAAAGTCCATGAACAACTTAAATACTTGGTACCAGGCATGCAAGTCAGGATGGCTCATCTTTCTGAGTTCAAATCTAGTCTGAGACACTTACTAGCTATATGACTCTGGCCAAATCAGTTAATTTTGTTTGTCTCAGTTTCCTCATCTATAAAATAATCTGGAGAAGGAAGTGGCAAGCTATTCCACGTTCTCCACCAAGAAAATCTCAGATGGGATCACAAAGATCCTGATGTGAATGAAAAGACTGAACAACAGCATACTATTTATTCCTAATAGAATATAAGTTCCTTGAAGGCAGGGTTTTTCTTTCTTCTTGTTCTTCAAAGTATTTCGAAGTTTTCACATAGGATAGAGTAGGAAATTTTATTTGGGGCATTCTGTTGTTGTTTAGAATTACTTCATTAATACATGAATTTGTTTTTGTTTGCTTGCTTGTTTTTGGTTTGGATATATGCTTTTATTGGCATAGAAGCAGAGAAGAGAAAACTCCCTCTACTCACAAATTGTCAACTCCAATGCAGCTACTTAGAGTCTTAAACAGTTGCCTAATTGATAAGTTAAAAGATTTTCCCAGGGTTACCCATCCAATATATATTGGAGGCAGGACTTGAACTCAGTCCTTCTGGCCCCTGAATTTGGCTGTCTTTCCACTCTTGAACATTTCCTTTCCAAGTATATTTTTAATGCACTCCATAATATCCCAAAAACCACTTAGGGATATACAACACCCGGGTTTCATATTTATTTTGTCTTATTCCATCCAAATGGATAGAAATTATAGACTTCAAGTTAGAGGTCCAGTTGTCAGCATGACATAGGGAATAGACTGATAGCTTTGGCATCAAGAAATCCTAAGTTGGCATGCTACCCCTAACATTAACTAGCCAGATGACTTCAAGCAAGTCATTCAGTTTTTTTTTAATTTCATTAGCTTTTCTTTTATTAATTGAACTTATTTCCAGGTACCTCAGCCCCTCCTTCCCCTCTCCACACTAGAGAAGACATCATCCATTAAACAGATACACACACACACACACACACACACACACACACACATATATATATATATATATAAAATGTCTTTTGTATTTCCATTTGTCAATTCATTTTCTGGAAGTAAACATTTACAAGTTATTCTTCAAATATTAAATCTATAGTTGTATATAATTTTCTCTTGGTTCTATTCATTTCACTCTTCATACTTCATGGAGCTCTTTTCAGGTTTTTTTCATAATCTGCTCATTGTTTCTTATGGTGCAGTAATAGTCCATCCCAACTATATAACACAAATTTTTTCAGCCATTTCCCAATTTATGGGCATTACCTCAACTTCCAGTTCTTTGCCACCACAAAAAAAGCACCTATATTTTGGAACATACATGCTCTTTTCCTTTTTCCCTGATCTTTTTGGGAAAGAAACAGACCCAATAATGGTATTTATACACTGTTTTATAGCTCTCTAGGTGTAATTCCAAATTATTCTCCAAAATGGTTGTATCAGTTCACAGTTCCACCAACTGTGTATTATGTCCCCATTTTTCACATCCTGTCCAACATTTTTCATTTTGCTTTTTTGTCATTTTAGCCAATCTGAGGGTCGGTTTCTTTTTCTGAGTGAAGTTTCTTAATCCATAAGATGGTAAAAAATTTTTTCTGAGGTTGCTTTCAAGAAGATAGAGATGAAATATTCTTTGGCATCTCTCATGGAAATATTATGAAACTTTAAGGAGATAAAGTATGTTAGCTGTTTTGTCCCAAAATATCAATTAATAGTATCAAATATAGTTATTAATTATAAAATAAAATTTTTAATGGGTTTTTACTGAAGCATCCAATTTCCATTACAGATAACTTTTCTCTAATACTGTTAATTTATCAAATATTACCTGTTATTTATTAGATGTATAAACTTGGAAAGCTTCCCTACGTATTCATTTTTTCAATGTTCAAATGCAGGTAATAGAATAGATAATAATGATGATTTTATTAGTGGTAATAAAAATGAGATTGTAACATTTGCAAAATCCTTCACACATATTCTGTCTCAAATGATCTTCACAAAAAACCCTTGAGGCAGGAATGATAGGAATAATTATTATTCCATTTTATAGATGAGGAAATTGAGACAGAAGAAGACTCAGCCAGGATCACAGAGTAACTAGAATCTGAGGCAGGATTTAGCTTACATTGAAGGTTGATAAAGAAAATGTGCTGAGAGCAACGGCTTCTTTTTTAAATGATCTTTGGTGTTTTTGAGCAAAATTTGTTTCATTCCATTCTCATTTCATCAAACACATTTTGATCTTTTTGATTTGATTTTCTAACATTAATAGAAGTGGTATCCATAGTTTTGAAGTCAGGAAGACCAGGGTCAAATCATACCTCTGACATGAGCAGACTGACACTAAGGAAGTGCAGTGGAAAGAACAATTAATTTGGGTTCAGATGACCCAAGTTTAAATATAGTTCTGTCACTTATTACCTATGTCAAGCACATCAGAGATATGACTCACTTCCCTTCACTTGGCTTCAGTTTCCTCATCTATAAAAGGAGGCTTTTGGCAAACCTCTAACATGCCCTTCCAATTGGACATCTAAGACCAAGTGAACTTTCTAACTCATAAATGGCCACGAGTTGTGTTAATGGAAAGGTTTCTCACAAATGGAGCTCTCTGCTGATGAAATCAGAGATCCTTTGCATACACCTAATCACAGAAATGAAGATATACAACCTAAACGAAGCAGTTGATAACATGCCATTGGAAATATTCCAATCCTGCTGAAGGATGGGAACCGATGCCTTTTTATCCACCATATGTTTTAAAGGTAAACTCTTTCTATAGCTGCAAGGTCACTTCACCACAGGTAAGAAGAAATTAGAAATTTTGAGGGCGATTGAACACTGAATTTTCCCAGTCTATCAGTTTGAAGTTATTAAGCACACAGACTTGTGGAATGGCAATACACTGAGAAATGGAGGTTCCAATGGTCGGGAAGCTAACGTTCCCTTTTAAGGGATTGAGTGTTATAGCCTTAATTATCTGTGGTGTCTCATAAAAAGCATCTCTGTTTACATAGTTTAAATTTCTTTGTGTACTTGGGAAAGTCTGACTATTCTCCAAAGGAGCATGCTGCAGAAAGGATAACTTAGGTTAACTGAAGAAACTTTGTTCAACTACTCTGTTTCATATAAAGTTTAACTACTGATAGTTTCCTTACAATTCACTCACCTTCCTATGAAAATGCTAGTCTTATATCACTCACTTATTCAAGAGTGTATGAATAAATGGCAAAATTAAGTACACTGAATATATAATATATACAATATGCTTAAGTATATTGTATATTAGATAATTCATATTCTACACTCCACATATTATTTATCTTATATATTTATCTTATATTGTAATATATTACCTATATTCTTATACAATTATATAACTAATTCATTTGCCAAAATGACATAATTATTTGTAAAGACGTATTTTTTAACAAAAGTCTGAATCATCTAGTATGTGCCATGCATTGTGATAGGTGTTAATGACATAAAGATAAAAAAATGACACTTTTTTTTGCTATCTTCAAGGATTTTGATTAAAACAGAAAATTTATGTTGGGCATCAGTGACACACAAAGACAATTTCCATATCAACTTAACTTTTCTTCTCAATTCTCTTCTAAAAATCTATTCTATTGTGTACCTGAAATCCAATGGTTAGCAAGAAGAGGACCAGGTTAGCATCCCACTGTACTCTGCCATATTCATTCCTCATCTCTGCTATTGTGCTCAGCCCTGGACACCAAAGATCTTTTTTTTTTTTTAGGTTTAGAGTTGGAAAGAATATTATTGGTCATCTATTCCAATCAGCTCATTTAATTTTATTTATTTACTTACTTTTATTTATTAATTTTTAAATGCTTTCCATATTTCCATGATTCATTTTTTCTCCTTCCCCATTCCTTTTCCCCTTCTGGAGCTGACAAACAATTACACCGGATTATATATGTGTTATCGCTGGATATCTATTTCCATATTATTCATTTTTGTAATAGAGTAAGCTCCTGAGCACCCAAGATTAAAATAACATTAACTTGTAAACTAGAGCAGGATAATCAATATATTGAAATACATGAGTGGAATTTAAGACATATAAAGATCAATGGAAAGAATTGGGAATCCAGGGCAGCTAGGTGACTGAGTGGATGAGAGAAGGCTTAGAGACAGGAGGTCCTGCATTCAAATATGACCTCAGACACTTCCTAGTTGTGTGACCCTCGGTAAGTCACTTAACTTCCCATTGCCTAGCCCTTAGCTTTCTTTTGCCAAGGAATCAATACAGAGCATGACTTCTGAGACAAAAGGTAAGGGTTAAAAAATAGGGAATATTTAGCCAGAATATTTATTTTTTTAGCCTAATATGACTCCTAATATTCAGAACTGAATTTCCAACTGTTGAATATTTCAAACCAAATATCCCAAAATTAATATATGAAAAACATTATTTTTCTCCCCAAATCCTCTTCTTTTCTTAAATTTCCTATTCATGTGGAAGACACTAATATTCTTCCAGTTACCCAGACTTTAAACCTAAGTGTCATCCTGGATTTCTTACTCTCTCATTCTCCCAAATCCAATCTGTTGCCAAGTCCTCTGGATTCTACCTTTAAAAAAACCTTTTGTAAATGTCTCCATCTACTCTGACACTACCACCACCCTTTGTTGAGATCCTCATTTCCTCATGCCTACACTATTGCAATAGCCTGATAATTGGGCTCCCTGCCTCATTGTTCACTCAGCTATCAAATTGATAAAATTTATCTTTCTACAGTTGAAATCAGATCATGTTGCCTCTCTTCTCAGTGGCTCCCTCTTACCTTCAAGATCGAATAGAAAACCTTATGTTTGGCATTAAAATTTCTTCATAACTTGTCCTCTTCATACCTTTTCTTTCCTCTTATACCTTACTTCCTCCCTCATGTACTCTGATTCATTGACACTGGACTCCTTTTTTTTCAAAGAAAATAGTCCTTATCCTCCCGTGGATCCTTTTCATTTTTTTTTTTTTTTTGCTTCCCTTGTTCTTGGAATTTTCTCCCAACTATCTCTATTTCCTGACTTCCTTCAAGTCTTAGCTAATATCCTATCTTTTACAAGATAGGTTTAGTGTCTTCCCTCTGAGATTATCAATAATTTTTCCTGTCATCATGTTGTTAGTTTGTAGTTATTTTCCTGTTCCTTCCCTCCTTAGACTGTGAGTTCCTGGAAAACAGGGAATGAAAACTCACCTTTCTTTTTATCTCCAGCACTTTGCACAGTGTCTGGCACACATCAGGCATTTAATTAATGCTTGGGCTGCCTTGATTTGACTGAAGAGAATAGAATATTCAGGGATGACATAATAGCTGTTTTATGTATATGAAGGGTTGCTTAATTGAAGGGGTATTAGGTTTATTTTGTTTGCCCTTGAGGGGCAATAGGAAGATGCTGCTAAGGGGCAAAATTAAGCTGGGTGTGAGGAGATGACTTCCTAGAAATTGGAGCTGTCCAAGAGTTGAAAGGGCAGCCTCCAGCCAGGTTGAGTTTTTCCTTCTTGATGATCTCCAAGCAGAGGCTAGCCAACTACTTGTTGGGCACGTTATACTAAAGATACCTTTCCTTTATGAGTTGTCTTAGATGACCACTAAAGTCCCTTCCAACTCTTGAATTTTGTGATTCAGAATCTGAGAATTCACATCAGACAATCCATAAACAGGACATGATATTAATGGAAAAATCTTGATTTTACCAAACAATAGATAGATAGATAGATAGATAGATGCATTGATTGATTGGTTGATTTATAATAGATGTATAGATATTGATAAATAGATACAGAGAGATAGATATATAGATAAATAGATAGTATATGGATAGATATATGATAGATATATCAATATAGATAAATAGATACAGATAGATATAGATAGATAAATAGATAATAGATTGATAGAGAGATACATAGATAGTTATAGATATAGATAGACAGATAGAGAGATGGATGAATGTAATAAATAGATAGCTATAGATAAATAGATACAGAGAGATGATAGATATATAAATAGATATAGACAGATGTAGATATAGATAGATAGACAGATTAGATATAGATACATAGATACAGATAGATAGAGATAGATTGGTGTATGAATGGAATAGATAGATATAAATATATATAGATATATAGATATAAATAGATATAGATAGATGGATGGATAGATGGATGAATGGAATAGATAGATATAGATAAATAGATACAGATAGATAGAGATAGATTTATAGATAGATATAGACAGATATAGATAGATATAGAGATAGACAGATAGATATAGATAAATAGAGATAGATAGAGATATAGATATAAATATAGGTAGATAGATAGATAGATAGATAGATAGATAGATAGATAGATAGATAGATAGATAGATAGATAGATGGATAGATGGATGAATGGGATAGACATAGATATAGATAGATATGTAGATATAGATAAATAGATACATATAGATGGATGGATGAATGGGATAGAAAGATAGATACAGATATAAATATAGATAGATAGATATAGATATAGGTATCAGAAGTGTTTTAAGGACACTGAAAAATATTTTTACTTTAAAGTTACAGAAAGCAAAGCATTAGCAAATGGTCTGTGGATCGAATAACAAAGAAAAAAGAAACCTCAACAACTAGTAAGAATAGTGGCAATCTTAAAAGGTATGTTAATTTTCCAGACCTTTGGAAAGGTTAGAAAGACTTTCCCCTTTGCCAAGCCATTCTTTGTTTTCTCCCCAGACACACTGATTTTCTGATTTTGTTTTTGCTTTTGAAAAAAAAAATCTCTTTTCTAACTCTTTATTTTCTTTTCAATTTTCTTTTCTTTTTATTGGTAATCTCTTTGATTGTGATCTTATAGTTCACTTTCAAGGACTTTCCAGTACCTGATTTAGTCCCTGATTCAGGTCTTTTTTCCTTTGTTATTCTCACAAACTACTTAGAGATGTGAAAATTAAGGCCATCTCTGTGAGTAAAAGTACCTTTGGAAATGCTTTACTGGAACCTGGGACTGTTTTTCTGTATTGATGTGTAATCTGGAAAAAAATGTCAAATATTATAATAAAAAAGAAATGGCATTTAACAGAAGTCTAGTGAGGTACTGTATGTCTCTTATACAATTTTCAGTCTAGCTAAATTTGAAAAGGCTTATTTTAAAATTGACCACTGAGTGATGGAATATTTGGCCAGCAAAACTCTCGAATATATCTAGTACTTTGGGATAGCATAGCAGGACTGTGAATTATATCCATGGATGGAATACCCACATTGACGAAATCAGGAAATGTTAAGGAAATGGAAAATTGAAATGGATTGACCCTTTCCTCAAACAAGGCATGTTTGCCTTTAAAGATTTTAGGTACAGTTAAATCTTTGAGCAAAAATAAAATGAGTAAAATATATATATATATATATACATATATGTATATATATATATATACATATATGTATATATATATATATATATACACTATTAATTATGATTTGGCTCCTGAGTAAAAAGAAAATGCTATTCTCACATTATAAAGCACATGTCTAATTTAACAAGATTGTATATTGGACTAATTTGGGTACCCTCACCAAAAGAGGTACAGATTTGGTGTCCTAGCTTCTGTCTTCCTTTTCTTCTTTGATGTACATTAGTTCCCATGGAAACCGTATTGGGATAGTTCCAGAGTGACATCTACAAATGTAGTATAAGGTCATTTTTATCTAGCGCTTTGAAATTTAAACCAAGGTTTGTGATATAGAGGGAAACTTTCCTAACAGATTCTGCAGAGAAGTGAAAGAGCAATGCTCTGTGTTTAACTAGAAGCAAGACATGTAGCTGCTTCAGGCCAGCCAGGTTTTAGAAATTTCAACACTGTTTTGGGGAGTGGGAAGGGAATCACACAAGCCTCGTTTTCCTGTGTGGCTTCTGTGAGGGAGAAGAACCTCTCTCTGGGCCATGTTTTTGGCTGTTAGCAACCTGTGAGGCCAAGAGCCAAGGGGAATGAGGGCAATGACTTAAAAGCTACATCACCAAGTCCCTGGTGTAGGAGAGAAGGTCAGCAGAATTAATGTTCTGTTGAGGTACTGGGCTCTTCCCTGCCAGGTTTTCTTTTGGGAGCTATCCTGTTGGGGGTGTTGGGAAAGGTGGGCAAGGAGGGATGTTGCTACAGAATCAGTGTCTCACTACCAATATTTTCCCAATTGGGGCAGTATCCATAGGAAAGAAGAAAGGATTTATTAAGTGTCTACTATATGCCGAGCATGGTGCTGATAGCAAGCAAGTATTTTTTCCTTCATTTGGTCCTCATGATTCCAAAATGTCAGTGATAATATTATTCACATTTTACAACTGAGGATACTGAAGTAGATAGAAGTTACATGACTTGACCAGTGAAGGTTGGATTTGATCTCAAGTCTTCCTGACTCTGGGCATAGTGCTCTATCTACTGGAACAACTAGGTGGTGTAGATATCAAGTCAATTCATGTAATGCAACTTATTAGTCAGTTTAATTATTGTGTGTCTAGAATTGTGTTAGGTGTTAGACCATACGAAGAAAGAAAGGTTCTGCCTAATTTCAAGGATTACATTCCGTTGGGGTCTGTAGTGGGATGGGGTATTTGTACAAAGAGATGCCAGTAAAAAAAATAGAAGCAAAATAAATATAAAGTTATTGGCAGAAGAGACTTAAAAATGGGAGACTCAGGAAAGACCTCTTGAGGGAGATGACACTTTAGATAACTAGATATTTCAAGAGGTGGAAATTAAGATGGAGAATCTTGTGGATATAATAAAACTTGCAGGAACAAATGAAGATGGGACATGAAACCCTGTGTACATAGAATTTAAGCTTTTTGACCAACAGTGCCTGATGCTAGAAGACCCTTCATAAACATTTGTGATTATTGAAGGGACATGAGGGTATGAAATTCAAAGGGGAAGTAAGGTATAATCAGCCTGAAAAAAAGTTTAGTTTGAGGTTATACTGATATGGGCATTAAATACCAGACAGATGTATTCATAACTTATCCTAAAGGTAATGAGTGTTCCATTAATGCTTTTTAAAAAGGGGGAGTCATCTGAGAAATCTGGATTTGATTAAAATAATAAAGCCATGTGGTGGATAGTTGGATAGGCTTGAACATACAGATTTGGTAACAGATTGTGTTTGATGTCCCAGAATTAGCTTTGTTAAGGTAGGAAAGACTCAACAACAGCTTGGGTACAAGTGATGAAAATCGTCAAGTCTCAAAGATCACCATTTATTCATAGAGGGGTTATCATCTGTTCTGAGTACCCAAATGAAATATAGATCCTTGGAATATTGAAATATCTGCCAAACGTTATACTAGCCAATACAAAGACAACAAAATAAAGCAAATCAGTTGCTGCCATGAAGGAGCTTATAGTCTAAATTTTTGGTTTTTTTTATTTTGTTTGTCTTAACATTATTAATTTTATTAAGTTTATAAGACCTTATATTTAAAAATTTAATTTAGAGTCCACCAAATCTTTTGATCTCATTCTATTTGATAAGACAAATGAAACACAGTCCAGGTGAATTGTCTAGGGCCATGATGGCAAACCTATGGCACTCTGTATGGGCATGTGTGCTGTTGCCTACCAGAGTTAATTACTAGAAAGACAGAGGGACTCAGGTGGAGTTGCTCCCTTCCTTCTCTCTACCATGCCTCCCAGACCCTCTCCCCAGCAGCCCACTGAAAGCACTTTCTCTCTCCTCTGAGTGGAGTAAGAGGGGGAGCAGCACTTGGTCTCTGGGGAGCAGGGCATGGCATGAAATCTCAAAAGGTTTGCCACCACTGGTCTAGAGTCACACAGCTAGGAAGTATTTGAGGTAAGATATAAACCCAGGATCACCTGATTCAAACTCAAATGTCCTATTCACTGGGCCATGCCTAAATCCTCTGTTGTGATAAATGGTTATCTTTCTAATTTTCCATAATTTGGTTCCATAGTGTGGGAGACAATAGAGTTTAGGGAATAGGGAAACACCCATAAAGTCAACAAGTCCTGGGTTTAAGTTTTATCTTTGACAGATATTAGGTGACCATGGAAAGGTCACTTACAAGAATTTAAATTACAGGCAAGGTGTCATTTAGTCACAGTGAAGTTTTCTATACTGGCTGCTTCCCACAATGTTGAAATCACATCTATTAACCCTCCAAAGGCCTAAGAAAAGTTTTAATAGCTAAATCTTTGGATTTAGGGGCTTATGGTAAGTCTGAGTCCTACTACCTCAGAACTGAATGACTTTATACAAGTCATTTTACCAGTCAAAGCCTCAATTTCCTAATCTTAAAAGTGTTACATACTTTGTTCCTGTTCTTATTCAGTCCTTTGAGTCATGTCCAATTCTTCACAACCTCATTTTGGGGTTTTCTTTGCAAAAATACTGGAATTGTTTTCCATTCCCTTCTGCAGCTCATTTTATAGATGAGGAAACTGAGATAATCAGGGTTAAATGAATTGTCCAGGGTCACACAGCTATTAAGTGTCTGAGGTTAGTTTTGAACTCAGGTTTTCCAGACTTCAAACCCAGTGCTTTTTCTACTGTGCCACCTAGTTGCTCATTATATAGTTATAATAGTGCAAATGAAAAGAGCCACAATGACATCTTAACCTAGAATCTGTGTAATAATAGCAATCGAATGTGGCTCCAGAAAAAAGCAAGAAAATCTACTTCTCATATTTCTTTGTAGAGGCAGAAGATTGAGGGAGTGGAATATGTTGTATGAAGTTAGATATGATTGATACATTGATTGTTTTTTGCTGAATCACTTTTTCTCATGGTTTTATTATTTTCCTTTTTTGGAGAGATATCTCCCTAGGTAGGAAAGGGGGTAAAGGTACACTTCCACATGAATTCAGAATAAAAAAAATATGTGAATAAAATTATATATATGACTTTACATACATATATAATTATATAATATTATAGATACATATAAATGTGTGCAGGTGTATATACATATGTACACATCATGATGTCTTTTGACTAGATGGTCAATCTCTCTGGCTATCTCCCATTTCATATATATGTGTATATATATATATATATATATGTAATACATCTTGCAGTGACCTAGCTGTCCTTGGAATAGTGCTTGGTAACTGTGTGGAGGATGGGTAGGAGAGAGGAGAGACTAGAGCCCAGGAGGTCAATAATAAAGCTATTACAATAGTACAGGTAAAGAGATATCATGTTAGATATATATTACATGATACATTACATTACAATGATATGTAAGAGATGTATTACATATACACATATATATGATATATATATATATACATGTATATCATAATGTCTTTCATAATGTCTTTTGACCAGATGGTGTCTAATATATCACTTATTATTCTAAAGTTCTGATTCTAAGATCTTGCATTGTTCCTCCAGGCATAGAGTTTCCCCTGAATTTAAAGAGACATTTTCATGTAAAGAGAAACACAACCATCTAGAAAGACTTGGTGCTCAAGGGAATGTGTGTCTCCAGCTCATGCATCTATTCTTTTTTTAAAATGATGATTTTTTATATATAATTCATGAATACAAGTACCTGGACATGCCTGGAGATTATTTAGGGTTAAATTCTCTTTACCTGTACTATTGTAATAGCTTTATTATTGACCTCCTGGGCTCTAGTCTCTCCTCTCTCCTACCCATCCTCCACATCAAGCAGTATTCCAAGGACAGCTAGGTCACGGCAACTACACTGCTCAAGAAACTTTGGTGCTTCCCTATTTCCTTCAGGGCAAATTAAAACTTCTCAGTCTGGCATTTAAAGACCTTCAAACTATGGCTCCCGCCAATCTTTCCAGGCTAATTTTGTATTGCTTGCTTTCATGTTTCTCTACATAATAGTGAAAATGCCCTAGACCAGATATGTGACATTTCCTGTCCTGCCTTCATGTCTTTGCTGTTGACTGTTCCCCCCTGTTGCCTGGAGTTTCTCATCTCTGCCTCTAAAAATTCCCAGCTCCCTCCAAACTCTTCACAAGTACTAAGTCCTACAAGGGGTTTACCCTACTGTCACTAACTGTCAGACCTCTCCCTTTCCAACACCAATTTATAAATATTTTATGTTTACTTGTCTAAATACGTTTTCTTCCCTACCACCTTCCTGGACCACTGGAGAAAGGAAGCTCTTTGGAGGATCATAAATTTTCACATGGTCTCCAGATCTATTTATCATCTCTGATAATCTGATAAGGACAGTTTGGTTGATAAGGAAATAAAGGACACTGAAGATCTTTTAGCTCATGCTTCCAGCTCAGTCTCCAGGAGCACGGAGTTTATTATATATATTTCAAGACTCATTTCACACAAAAGAACCTCCCTGAAACTTCGCAGATGCACAGAAGTTACAAATTATGTCATATCAAAACACAAAAAATCTCATTTGACTTCAGAATAGAACAAGACCAAGGCTGAATTTTGACTGGGTTCTTATCAGAAAGCCAAGTTGGGGGTATTTTTCTCAGGGTTGAATTTCCCCTGCTAAGATTTTGGCCCTGGCTGTAGCAGGCAACTGCATTCCTGGCCAAAGGGGAAGAATGTTAACCTCTTAAATTCAGTTTTGCTAGGAACTTAAAGCTTTTCAATAAGGCCACAATACTTTTCAACAAGAAATCACAAGGATCACAATAGTGGTAAAAAGGGGAGTCTCAGATTTTTATCTATTCTCTTATTGGCTTCCCACATATTTCACCCTTTTCTTTAAATTAAAATGATTTATTACACAGGAAAACTTTTAATAATGAAAGAAGTCATCAATTAGTTATAATCATCAGCTATAGCTGGATCTGATAGGGTTTACATATTAAACTGTTTTATTTATGGATCTCTACAAACTGGAAAGGTCAATAGCTATTGATTAAACATTCATTCTGTGTCAGGCAATGTACCAAGGCCTAGTGATACAAAAAGAAGTAAAAGACAGTCCTTATTCTCAAGGATCTCACAATTATATCTGGAAGACAAGGTGCCAGTCACTATGTGGAAATAATATATCATCAGCATACATAGAAAATGAGAGTGGGAAGACACTAGAATTAAGAGGAGTTTGAAAGACTTCCTGTAGAAGGTGGAGTTTTCATTGGGTCTTAATGGGAAGTCAGTAGTCAGAGTGGAGGAGGAAAAGTATTCTATGAATGGGGAATAGCCAGAGAAATCTCCTGGAATTGAGAGAGTGTCACATTTGTGGAACAACATGGATGCCAATGTTACTGGATCAAAGAATACATAGTGAGGAGTAAGTTTTAACAAGCCTGGAAAGGTCCCAAGGGATAGGAGGAAGGACTTTAAATGAAAAGCAGATGGTTTTTCCCAATTGACAAGTGGTTAAGGGACATGAATAGGTAGTTTTCAGATGAAGAAATCAAAACTATCAATAATCACATGAAAAAGTATACTCAGTCACTCCTGATTAGAGAAATAAAAATCAAAACAACTCTGAGGTAGCACCACACACCTAGCAGATTGGCCAATAAGACAGTAAAGGAAAGTGATAAATGTTGGATGGGATGGGTCAAAGTTGGGACACTAATACATTGCTGGTGGAGTTGTGAATTGATCCAACCATTCTCGAAGGCAATTTGGAATTATGCCCAAAGGGATTTAAAAGAACACATGCTCTTTGATCCAGCTATACCACTACAAGGTTTGTACCCTAAAGAGATAGTAAAAAGGGTTGTACAAAAATATTCATAGCCACCTTCTTTGTGGTGGGAAAAAATGGAAAATGAAGGGGTCTCCCTTGATTGGGGAATGACTGAACAAATTGTGGTATCTGATGGTGATGGAATATTGTTGTGCTGTAAGTAATGATGAAATGGAGGATTTACATATGAACTGGAAAGACCTCCATGAACTGATACAGTGTGAAATGAACAGAACCAGAACATTGTACAGAGGAAGTGATCATTGTGGAATTATCAAATGTAATTGACTTTGCTACCAAAATCAATGCAATGATCCAGGACAACTACGAGGGACTTATGAGAAAGAATGCTTTCCACATGGAGAAAAAGAATTGTGGGAATAGAAAGATACAAGAGCATATGATTTATCACTTGTTTATATGGGTATATGATTTGGGGTTTTGGCTTTAAAAGATTATCACAAAGATGAATAATATGGAAATAGGTATCAAGTGATAACCTATGTATAACCCAGTGCAAATACTTGTCAGCTCTGAGAAGGGGGAGGGAAGAGGGGAGGGAGACAACATGAACCATAGGAAAATGTTTTTAAAATTTTAAAAACCATAAGATATTTGAAAAAATAAATTAACTTAAAATATTTTTAAAAAAAGAAAGAAAAACATAGGATTTTGCATTAGATCCTGGAGACAATAAGGAGCTGTTGTTGTGTATTGAGTGTGAGGAGATAACGTGATCTGACCTGTGCTTTAGGAAAATCACTTTGGCAGTTGATTGGAAGATAGATTAGAGTGGGTCCCACCAGCAGCCTATTGCAATAGTCCAGGTATGAGGTGATGAGGGTCCATACCAGGGTTTGTGTTAGAGGAGAGAAGATGATCTTTTAGAAAGATGTTGCAAAGGTGAAATAGATAGCCCTGGATAGCACTTTGTATATAGGGGATGAGTCCAGGATAATTCCTAGGTTGTGAGCCTATTGGATTGGGAAGATGGTGCTACCCTCTAGAGTGGTTAGGAGGAGAGGATGGTTTAGAGGGAAAGGGAATTAGTTCTGTTTGGGACATGTTGAGTTTAAGTTGAACATTTGAGATGTTGGAAAGACAGCTGGAAATGTGACATTGGGGCAGTATAGGCAGTTTTGTGAACCTTTATCATAGAGATGGTATTTAAAGCCATGAGAGCTGATGATTTCACCAAGTGAAGTACTATATAGAAGGAGAAATAAGAGGGTCCAGGACAGAATCCTGGCGCATACACACTATTATAGTGGATGAACTGGAGCAAAATCCAGCAAAGGAGAGAGAGAAAGAGTGGTATGATAGGTAAGACGAGAACGTAGAGCGAAGTTTCTTAATAATCTAGAGTGCAGAAAGTGTCAAAGAAGATTAGATGACCAACAATGTCAAAGACTATGAAGGAGTCAAAGATAATAAGGACTAAGAAAACGATAGTGGATTTGGCCATTAGTCTAGTTCACTCATTTTGCAGAGCAAGAAAATATTTCCCACAAAAAAAATGACTCGACTAAACTTAAACAAAGAATAAGTGCCAGCGGTAGGATTTGAACTGTGTTCCTCTGTCTTCAGATCCAGACCTCTTTCCATCACACCATGTGTTCTAATTTTTTAGTCCCCAGCACCAAGAACAATACCATACACATACCAGGCTCTTAACATACGCTTGTTGAGTCAAATGGAATGAATCAAAGTAATTTTTAATGATGACTAAAATGGAAAATGAATTGAATAACACTCCCTACCCTCATTAAATGGAGCCAGGCTATACATAGTTACTGCTGCTGAGATGATTGTATTGACCTGCCACTCCAGCATTTGTTAATATCACTCCCATCAATTCAACAGGACATGCTTTATCAATAAAGCAAGTAAGTCACATTGCTCCAGTTCTGTTTCCCACAGATCTGAACTTCAAGAGGTGGATAAACAAGCAACTTAGCATATGTGACCTTCTGACCAGAGAGTGTTAAATTCCAGGAACTATATTACTTTACTCCTTTTCTTTCATTTGTCTGTGGGAAATCCCTTGATTTATGTTCAGTCCCAGGACACAATAAAAACTCTCAGGTAAGCCAAATGAGAACTCTTAAGGAATGTCTCAAATAAAACATTTAGCTGCTCTTAAAATTTACAAATAAAAGTATCTTTTGATTAAGGATATTACAGTTTTTATCATGCTTTTATCATCATTCAAAGGTAAAAAGCCTCCAAATGATATCATCTTAATATAGTTTGTGCTCTGTAACCCTTTGGAAGGAAAAATTCAGAACCCAAAGAAAAGGCAGCATGCTGGTGTTGCATATGGAGATCATTGGTTCATAGATCCAGTGTAAGAGGCAGTGTGCTCTCATGGATAAAGAGCTGACTTAGAAGAGAAGGAGACTTTAGCCTTAGTCTGACCTCTGACACATATGGAATATGAGACTCTGCCTAGATTATTTAATGAGTCCAGGCAATTCTCTGAGATTCTAAGTTATACAGAAATTGTGATCCACATTGAGCAAGTGAGTTTCTTAAACCAGTAGTTCCCTATGGTGCTGAAATTCTGGGTCTGAACCCTATGTCCTATTCAAGGGTCATAGATATAGAGCTTGAAGGAAGCTTAGAAGGCATATTGACCATTTGCCTCATTTTAGAGATGAGGAAATGCATGTGTATGCCCAGGGACACTTAGAGACTTATCCAAGGTCATTGAGTAGCAGAGAAAATTCAAGCCCCCATCTTCTTATATAATATCAATTAGAGGGTTGAGAGGCATAAAGAGCAGAAACAAAAGAGCTTTTCATTTTGTTAGAGATGACAGTTATAGGCTTATATGAAAAATACCGTTATAGAACTTTGTTACACCAAAAAAATAGAGTTTCAAATTTTGAGCAATATAGTGGTTGTGGCAACTTACAGTGAATGAAACATCCTGAATCCTTAATCTTCCACATTGCTACTTAGAGGAAGACTATCCTAGGCATAGGATTTATAGCTGGCAGGGACTTTGAGGTTATGTGGATAATAAAATGAAAGTCTTAAAGCACATAATGAATTGCTCATGGTTACCAGATCCATGGTCATGCAATGTATAGAGTGCCAGGCCTTGAATTCAAATCAGGCCTTAGATAATTACTAGCTGTTTGACTCTAGGGGAGTCAATTAGCCCTGTTTGCCTTAATTTCCTCATCTATAAAATGAGCTGGAGAAATAAATGGCAACCCACTCCAGAATCTCTGCCAAGAAAACCTCAAATGGGGTCACAAAGAGTTTGACATGAAATCACTGAAGAGCAATACATGGTCACAAATTGATAGATAGCATATATTTCATTATCCATTCTTGGGAATATAAGTGGTCAATGTACTTAATGTGAGGTCAGTAGGTTCGGGGTATATATTTACATTAGATATTTTACATATTGTTCTGTTGTTTCTACTTTCTTGGCCAAATCAGTTCATATGAAACTTCCCTTTTTTTTCTCTGAATTACTCTCATTAATTTTCTTTGTATTCATTTCGATGATCCTTGCAATGTCCTTCATCTTCATTGCCACCTCTTTTTGTTTGATCTGTGAGTCTGGCGGTTAGACCCTCCTATAATTGCAAAAATCATTTCTCTCACCCCAGTTCAAGGACCCTCTAACTATTTGAAGAGCAACAACCTGTAAGTCACTAGTTTCCTTCAGAACTCAGCTCAAATGCCACCTTCTATAAGAAGCCTTTCCTGGTCCCCCCAACCTATTTCCCACCAGCTGCTTATGCCTTCTACCCTCTCCATTCCCAGGTATTTTTGGCATATGTGTATATACATAGACATACACACATATGTAAATGTGTATGTATATACATGTATATTATATATACATATATGGCATATACACATATATAATATATATTATAGATATGAAACTGAGATTTAGGAAGGATAAATGACTTATGTAAATCACACAGGCAATAAGTGACAGATGCAGGATCCAAGCTTAGGTCCTAGGACTCCAAGTTTGACAATCTTTCCACTCTATCATAATTATATTAATATACCACACTTTGTCTAGCCTTTCCACCATCAATTAGCATACACTTTTCTTCCAGTTGTGTAGGAAGGTAGAGTAAAAATACATACTGAATCAAGTAGTCAGAAGTACTTGCAAATTGGTAAGTGTATAATCATAATCATGGACATTATCATCTTCTTGTTTTTCCTCCTCCTCCTCCTCCTTCTTTCTTTCTTTCTTTCTTTCTTTCTCTCTCTCTCTCTCTCTCTTTCTTTCTTTCTTTCTTTCTTTCTTTCTTTCTTTCTTTCTTT
>NC_058133.1:47437007-47465310 GCF_016433145.1 Gracilinanus agilis
TATATATATATATATAGACAGCTAATGCCCAAGTGGATAGCATTCTGGACTTGGGGGCAGGAAAATCTGAATTCAAATGCAGAGAAAAAAAATTTACCTAGCTACGTGGTCTTATTCAAATCACTTTAACTTCTCTCAACCTCCATTTCCTTATCTATAAAAGAGAGACAATAATAGCTACTCCCTTATAGAATTTTGAAGGAAACTAGTACTTGTGGTACCTATAGAGGAGGATTCAAGGTGATAAAATATGTAAAGTACTTGGCAAACACTAAACAAATGCCAGCTACATGTAGGTTGTACCTTGTTTACAAATGAATGAATGAAAAAATATTTATTAAAAGCATATTATATTCAAGAAAATATGCTTAAGTTCTGGACCTCATTCATTGTGTAACCCACTTTTGTCACACCTCCTTTTTTCCTGAGCATATCTTTCTTTGATATTCTTTATATAAATTATGCCATAAAATTCTTCATTTGTAAAATGGCAGCCCCTGACATCTACTATACATCTTTTGATGACTTTTTGGGTGTCTTTATAATTCAAATCTTTACGGGATATGGTATAACATGGTTTGCAGTCATAGAACAGAACCAGAAGAATTGATATACTTTTGTAATAGATTTGTTATATTCAGGAAGGATGTCGGCATGCAAATGGGTTCACCAGACTTGAAGTAAAGGGGCCTAGTATTTAGTTGTAGCCAGTTCCCTCCCCTCAGAAGTCAACTGTGAAAGACACCTTGCTTGTTGAACATGAATTGCCCAGAGTGAGAGAGGTTGCAACAGCTTTGAGACCCAAATGACATCAAAGGAGGAAACAGAAAATAAGCAATAAGGAAATATAAGAGGAAAACACAGAAATTTCCCCAAATCTCAGGAGGGAGGAAACTCACTTAAAAACCTTGAAAACAAGCAGATGAACTCATAGAAAATATTGCTAATGGAGAAAATATGACCTTTGCATCATTGTAATGAGTCCAGAAATCTATGAATAAATATGGCAAGACAAAGAAAAAACATTCAGCTCTTGATCAGGCAGAAAACCCAGTGGATTCTCAAGAGATCATTGGACGAGGGGGCAGTAAATAGAGATCCAGGCCTGGAAATGGTAGGTCTTGGGTTCAAATCAGACCTTAGACACTTCTTGGTGTTGGGACCATGAGAAAGTCACAGGTCCAATAGTATAGCCCTTGTCACTCTTCAGCCTTGAAGCCTTGAAACCAATACCATTAATATGGATTCCAAGATGGAAGGTAAGGAGGAAGAGAGAGGGTGGGGTGGGGGAGAGATCTTGGGACCATAACAGAATGTTTTTTTAATGGTTTAAGAAAGAAATAATAATTTACTGTGACTTGTATGACAGAAATAATCAGTATAGAAAGTTCAAAACTCTGGTGGTTTAACAGCACTGAAGAAACAAAAGAGAGAACAGTGTATTGGGAAGACAAATACATGTGAGAGAAGAATGATCAGGAAGAAGAGAAGTGAGAAGAAAGGTGAAATGAGTTTCCTTAGAGCAGTGATTCCCAAAGTGGGCACCACCTCCCCCTAGTGGGTGCTGCAGTGGTCCAGGGAGGCGGTGATGGCCACAGGCACATTTATCTTTCCTATAAATGGCTATTAATTTTTTTAAAAAAAATTAATTTCCACGGGGCTAAGTAATATTTTTTTTCTGGAAAGGGGGCAATAGGCCAAAAAAGTTTGGGAACCACTGCCTTAGATCCTCACAGTCAGTGGTAGAGACAAATCTTTGATCTAGGTATTTTTTTTATATGAGGCCAGTACTGCAACCATTTCAACATGCTGATTCTCACTGGAAGAATATTGTGAAAAAAAAAGATAGGCCTTGTTTTGGGGAGAAACTCAAGGACATTAAAACAATTTTATATTTCCCCAAATCTGATCCAGAGAACTATCCGTCTTCTATTCATTTATGGATCCAAGTCAAGAAAAGAGGAGAAAGTCAAATATTTAAGAATTTTTGAAGAGAATAGAATACATAAGTTATTGGTCATGGATAAAATGATCTTCAGTATGGGGAAGAGAAAGAAGTTGATTAATATTTCTAGTGAGAAGCTCTCTTTATTGTGTAGATAGAATCTACTCCCCAGCTCACAGGTGAAGAGCCTTAGGAACATCATCCAGAACTGAAGGCTATGGGTCCGGGTTCAAGAGAAAGAATAAAGGTGTGGGGCAAGACATGCCTGCACTCTCTATTCCCTTGGAGGTGGCAGTGGATCACCATGGCTGAGTCAGCTAGTCATATGAAGAACTATGTGGTAAGAAATAGGTTAGATTAGGCTTAAATCTCTACAAATCAGCTTTCTCTATTTCAAGTGATTATTAGTAAACTCTATGGAAAATAAAAACCTGGAATTATTAATTCTCATCTAACATCACTGAGGCTCTCAGTCACTTCTCTGGTTCTTTGAGGCAGGCACCTGGGATGTTCCAGAACAATACTCCTCTCTGATTTGAAAGATGAACAAGTATTATAGCAAGAGATAATCTCTTTGCTTTGGCATTTCTGGGTTTCCCATCTCTGATGCCTCAAGGCAGATGACGTCCAATTAATTGGTGAGTTGGAAGGTTCCATCAAGAAAGATTCCATATATTTGATGGAGGTCAAAGAAAGAGCTAGTATGGGAGGGAAAGTATGCTGGCTATGAATAGGAGGGACTTCTACAGCAGAGATAGCCTATTAGAAAGAGGAAAGGCCAAAAAAATCAGAACATTTTCTAGACTATCATAGTGAAGTGATGGGGGGAACTACATTTAGCAGTAAATCTTTTTTAAAAATATTTCTTATAATCAATACTGTGTATTAGCTCCAAGGCAGAAGAGCAGTAAGGACTAGGCAATCAATGTTTAGTGACTTGTCTAGGTTCACATAGCTAAGAAGTATCTGCAGCCAGATTTGAATCCTGGACCTCCAGTCTCTATGCCTGGCTTCTCAAACCACTGAGCTACCTAGCAGCCCCATCCAATTTGTTGTTAATAACAAAATGACATTGAGTGAAATTTAGACTGAAATATTTCCCTTATCTTGGAAATGAGGATAGTGTTTTTCCTATTATGAAGCTTAAGTAAGAAAACAGATGAAAACATATTGTTTAAACATATGGAATTACTAGTCTTCAACCCAATCTTGTAGACCAAAAACACCTGCCCCTGGGATGTCTACCATTCTTACTCTGCATATAATGTCTTACAGCCCTTTTAAGGTGGAATTGGTGGAGAAAGGTTCTCATAGAGATGATGATCTTCATTCCCTTGGTTCTTCATCAAATCACTTTGGGCTCAGAATAGCTCTAAATCCTCACTGACCAGAAATCCTCCCTTATCCCTGAATCTGACATATTTCACAGAACCCTAATCACATAGTATTGGAGTAATGGGGTCAGCATTAACAGCCATCAAGTTTTATTAATGTTATACCAAGGCCAAGAACTGCTATTAAGGAATTCAGGTCTTCCATCACCATAGTTATTTTTGTACACAGAGAAACTAAACCTTAAAAAGTAGTCTGTGTTATAAGAATCCTGAAGTTGTCCCTGTGTAAATCTCAGGTATAAGATGAAGTCTCCCTGCATCTTCCCCTTACACTTTAATCAAAGGACTTTTTCTGGAAACAAGTGTACCCATTTTAATGACTTCAAAATCCAAGGACATAGCCATGTCTTGGAGTAGAATTGCTATGCCATCATTGGTAAACTCTCATCAGCTTAAGTCAAGGTCCTCCCAGGAAGAATTCCAAGCAGCACAGGGGAACCCAAAGAGGATCTACTTGGATGATATAAGATCATGTTTTTAGAAAAACAGTTCTGAGATTTCCAAATTGAATTAGGTGTCATGGTGCAACAGGTTGAAGCAAGCAGATATAATGGAGAGTGCTGGGTTTGGAAGCTGGAGATCCTGATTGGAATCTGGTCATCATATCTTGATAGCTGTGGGTATGGCAATCTTAAAAGTTTAGTTTCCTCATTTGTTAGACAGGGTTAAAAGTAATTTTACTAATTAATTTTGTTATTTATGATATTCCAGATTTTTCAAATACTGTGCCATCAGAGAGTAACCTTTCATGGGTCCTGGCTATTTGTTCAAAACCACACATGGTCAATGCCCAACATGAGTTTTATCACCAAAAAATTATCCATCCATCAGATGATGAATTTTTTGATGACAGCAACTTTAAAAGGCTAGGAAGTAAGTTTTGAGGTGTGATAGTTTTTTTTTATTGTTTTTTGTTTAGCCATTTTCAACAGTGTCTGACACTTTGTCATCCCTTTGGGGGTTTTCTTGGCAAAGATAGTAGAGTGGTCTGCCATTTTCTTCTCCAGTTCTTTTTTCAGATAAGGAAACTGAGGCAAATAGGGTTAAATGACTTGCCCAGGTCCACACAGCTAGTAAGAGATCTAACTTTTATTTACCTTATGTTTTCAGGGTATGCAAAGAGTAGTGTATACATTACTTAAATTTAACCTAACAACAGCCCTGGAAAGAAGGCTTTTATTTTGTCCAATAAAAACCTGGACCAAAAAAAAAAGTGATGTAGGGAATTCCTGATTAGGAAATTTCCTCTACCAATGGTGATCTCTAACTTATTTTCTTAGAAAGTCATTTTAAATACTGTGTGCTATATCACTTGTACAGAGTCATATGGCCAGTGTATGTCTGAGCTGGGACTTAAACTCAGATTTTTCTGATGGTAAGGCAAGGTGTCTAACCATTCCACTCCACTTCCTCCTGAATCAAGGTCCTCTGATGCCAAATCCAGCATGCTGTCTACTATGTGACATATATATATATATATATATATATGTATATATAAATATATCATTGTGCTATGGACTATGAGTATTAGTACACATATTTTATAGATGAGGAAAATGGGATTGAGAGTTTTGAATGAGATTTCAGGTAAGGAGACCAGATTCAGAATGATTTGCCCATTGTTTTACAAATAGAACATTTGAAAGGTGGGGTTTTCTCCCAGCTCCTTCTGTTTCTTCATTCAGCAGTGTGCTGACAAATGTTTAATTTTCCAAGGGGATAATATATAGAAAACATGCTTTTAAATTTAATAAGAATTACTAACACGTTCTCCATCATTTTCTTAAGTCTCAACAATCCATAAAACAATAACTCAAACCCTGGTTTGTAGCATTTACTCATTCCTGAGGTGTAAATTCTCACCCTGAAAATTTAACAATTGGTTCTTTCAAGCCATTCACGCTTGCTTTGTGACAGCCTCACATACATTGTCCACTAAGCATGTAGCCTCCTAAGATCTCTGATGGCCATGGAAGGTGTATCCATATTGTTGAAATCAAGGATATTTTGAAGCACTCACACCTAGGTCTCCTGACTCCAATTCCTTATGCACACTTTCCTCATCCAGGAATTTCCTAGATTACAATCATGAATCTAGTTTCTACTCTTTCTCTAACATATCTACATGTATATACACAGAGTCCTATACATTTATTTCCCACTAGAACATGAATTTATTGAAAGCAGAGACTACTTACCTTTTCAGTTTTTATATTCAATTCTTACCACAGTATTTTTGTACATAATAAACATTTAATAAATGATTCCTTCATTCGTCCATTGATTCATATAGAAGCTGTTACAATAAGGCACGTTATACTTTGTTTTTATTTTCTGGGTTGAAAAAGTCACAATGTTCATTATCATGGCCAGTGTTCTGATGATGATCTTCTCTGTAATGAGTGATGCTGGTCCTTTAAAAGTCATATTTTCTTCTGTTTGGGATTATATTGGAAGCTTTTAAGTCATGGTACAGTTTGCCTGATATGATATTTCTTTGATATGGCATTCAAGAATGCAGGGCTGCTCAATGAAGTCTTAGAATATCTGCCTCTGTCAGTCATATATTTGTTTAAGATGGAAATTTGGGAGAGAGAATATTATGAAACACACCTATAAATATTATTTGAATTAAGAAAATTATTAAGGATTAAGAAATTGAATTAAGAAATTAATAAGAGCTGACTCTTCAGTGGAAAATGAGATGGATTTGGCATCAGCAGCATTTGACAAATGTAGTGATGTAATGCAAATAACACTACACCTGCAATCAGGAAGACCTGAGTTAAAAAACAGCCTCAGATATTTACAAATATATCCTTCAATAAGCAATTTAACCTTCATCTACCACAGGTTTTTCAACTGCAAAATGGGGATGATGATGCCACTTACCTCCCAGGGTTGTTAGGAATATAAGATGATAAAATATTTGTAAAGCATTTTGAAAATCTATAAATGAGATGTAGATGTATAGAAACATCTTCCAGTCAGTGTTCCTCTATTCTCATTGGATGATTATCCAGACAACCTCTAACTTGAATTTTTGTGATATTCTCTCATTGGATCCACATATCATCCCATTAATCAGAGTTCTTAACCACCCATAATGCATATACCCACTGATGTTTCAAATGAGGATCAAAGTTAGAGACCTACCTGGGTTATTTTGAATATTCTTGCTTGAGATATAAGGAGAGTGAATTAGGTTGGCAGAGTATTTTAGCACCTAGTTCAGTGGATGGTTATGGGAGGGTACCTAGACTTGATATTAAGGGGTCTCAATGTTGGAGTAGGGCTTCAACGGCTACTGCTGAAACATGTTGGAAGCTTAGGTAGCCTTCAGAGAGTAGGGGGAAATGCAAAGGAAATGGTTAGTTTCTTTTGGAAGGAAGAGTTAGAATAAGTGATGGGCTCCCATATTTCTCTTTCCCAGCATACCTCCTTTCCTCCTGCACTCACTCACCAGCCAGATGAGGGCAGCAAATGATTTTGACAATGACTGAGGACCAGGGAAGAATTTCTTCAGAATTGAGGGGATGTGAGCATGTTTCTGCCTGATTTATGGCATGAATGGGAAGTGTTTAGAGGGAGAGAAATGCAACAGGGATTAGCCTCTGACCAGGGCCAGCCAATAACCATTATTGGCAAAGAGTCACATCTGAAATGTATCTCCAGGAAACTAGTAACACAATTATCTCTTCTGTCTCTACAGCATTTACTGACCCTTTGTACCACTTGCATAGCCATCACCTTAGCCCAGGTCTTTACCACCTTTCACTACCCTCAAGTCTCTATCCTCTCCACTTCATCCTAAATTCTGATGCAAAAGGGATTTCTTCAAAGTGCAAGTTTGATTTCATCTGTTCCCTTGTACCAAATTTCCAGTGGTTCCCTATTATTACCTCTAGGATAAAATATAAACTCCTCCATTAACACCTAAACATTTTCACAACATGCACTTGTCCCAATTTGTTCCAAATTTCCAGAGGCTCCCTATTACCTCTAGGATAAAATATAAACTCTTCCATTAGCACTTAAACATTTTCACAACATACACCTTTCCCAGTTTGCAGCCTTCTTATATATTTTTCTTATCAGCCACTTTATGATTATTTACCATAATAATTCACTCTCTATTCTTCATTTACAATATGTAATTTCCCATCTTTGTACCAAATCTGAAATATTCTCCTTCCTCAATGCCACCACATAGAATCCCAAATTTCCTTCAACAATGAGCTTAAATTTCATTTTCTGCACGTCTCTGGTCCTCCCACGCTATCCTCCCCTCTAAAGTTAAATCCCCATCCACTTACTATGTGTGCTTATATGTACATATAATTTCCCCTCCTTTTTTATTGTCATGTAAAACATATTTCTATAGGATTCATTTTTGTAATGAATAATTATATAAAACCAAAACCCCAAATAAATGAAAGAAATATGCTTTATTCTGCATTCTGACTTCCACAGTTCTTTCTCTGAAGGTGGATAGCATTCTTTCTCCTAAGTCCCTCAGAATTGTCCTGGATCATTACATTGCTGAGAATAACAAAGTCTATTGCAGTTGATCATTCCACAGTATTGCTGCTACTATTTACAATGTACCCCTTTCCCCCTCCTTTAAAATGTAAACCATTTTAGAACAGGATCTACTGTCAGTTTTTCATTTTATCCCCAATGTGGTTATAAATACTTGTTGATTGAATGATTATTTAAATATTAGAGATAATAGTATATTTTGAAGTTCTGCCTTCTGAGAATTACGGTTAATGTGATCACATGACTAGCAAAATATAGCTAATAATAAGTGGTTCAGTGAAAATATGCTCAATCTGGAGACACAGAACTTGAGTTTGATTCCAATCCCTTCTACCTATTGCATATATAACCTTGGCTTTGGCACAGCTTCTCTCTAAACCTCACTTTACTCACTTTTACTTACTTTACTTTTACTCACTTTACTTAGCTATAAATTGGACCTTATTGTTGGTGTGGATACAGAATTGAACTCAGATCCCATAACCCCAAATTAATCTCTCTTTCTACCCCTCCCAGCACAAACTCTGTCCTCTTTAGCATAAATCATCCCATTTTTATGTTTCTTTATAAATGTCTATTCACATTACAAATGACATACATTTTACTGTAACATCTTATATTGTGCATGTAAAAATGCATTGAATAGGCTAAAAGAGATGCTCATAAACCTGTCCTCATTGGGGTGAGCAGGTATCACTGAAACGGTCATGCTTGACCAAAGGTGAGCCTTTGAATTCTTCACCATGGGGAAAATTCCTCCCCTATCTGTCTCATAGAGTTGTGACAGGGGATTAAAAAAAAAGATAATGAATGGAAAAGCTCTTTAAATATAGAGTGTGCTATAAAAATTCAAGAGATAATTACTATAAATCTGTAGCCTCATTCAGTCAGAACTAGAACTATAAGTTGGATTTTTTACACTTGGGGCAAGTGGCAGTGTGGTAAGGAGTAATCTGGACTCATCCAAAGGTATGTGGAGCGAACATGCTGAAGGAAAACGTGAGGTTTGTTTCTAAATTACTGAAGAGGAAAATCATTCTAGGAAGGGGCTCGCACTGGGGACTAGATAGATATGGGAGAAATCATGATGTAGGATAGTGTTATTGGCATCTCATCCTCACCTCTAACTTTCTATACTTGGGCAAGACCCCAATGGTTTTCTCTTGGTTATAGTTTTGTTAGAACTAGATGTTCTGAACCCTCCCCTACTCAAATAACTCATCACAAAAAAGAGGAGTGGTCTAGACAGTGATCTGTACAATGATATGCTTAGAAGATAGTCTCACCCAAGTTGGGAAATCATCTAAGTCAGGGCTTTTTTACTTGAGTTCCACAGACTTTTATGGTTTCAAAGGAGTCTGTGAAAGAAAAAAAATACATTTTTGTTTCAACTTAAGTGTTTTCCCTTGTTTTCTTCTGTATTTTCTTTTATGCATTTGAAAACATTATTCTCTGTAGAGATCCATAGACCACCAAATTGCCAAAGAGGTCCATCACACATACAAGGTTAAGAGCTTCTGATCTAGATAATTTTATCACATGATCCTAAGGCTTCATGGGACCAAAAATGGAGTGGAACTTAGGATCTTTACTATTGGCGAAAGAAAAGCTTTTAAATCTCATTTTAGTATTTAGATCAGGGAGGGACCTTAGAAACAAACCAGTCCAAAACTTTCATTTTATACATGAGGAAATTAAAACCCAGAAGGGTTAAATAAATAATCCCAGGTCACTCAGGTATTGGGCATCAGAACTAGTATTCACTTGTTATTTAGATAGTACTCTTCCCTCCATAAAATATAAAAAAAAAGTTTGATTACATAAACCCTCTTGCTCTAAAATAGTTTCTTTGGATAGGAAACTGGACACAGAGTCCTGTCAAAAATATCATGAATTTTTAGTAACACTTCATAGTCTTATAGATATTTTGATGAAGACAATTATGGCAACACCTTCCCTAACTCCCAAGCTCTGGCCAAAACAATAGGTCTTGGGAAAGAGGGCCATGTTGGACCATGTTATTAAGTTCAAGCAGTTGCTTTTCATTGCTAACAGTATATTTTCAAATTGTTCTCTCTAAAAGAAGTGACTTTTCTATGATGAATCTAAAGACTGTTAGAACTGGAATCCTCATGTACCTTCACAGAGAACACTTTTTTCTCCAATCCTCCAAGTGCCACATTTAAAATCCCAAATCAGAGACTTACTGGTTAAATGACTCTAGTCAAATCATTCAGCCTCTCTTGGCCTCAGTTTTTGCATGGACTAAATGGAGATGGGAATAATAACTGTGCAAACCTCAAAAAGTTGTCAGGAGCAAATGAACTTTTGTAAATACTAGCTGCATGAACAAGAACTATTATTTTTAAATGATTACATTCTCTTTACAGCTATGTGAATGTATTTGTGTCTTCAGGGTTAAGATTACAATTCCTTTATCAGTTCATAGAAGTCATTGCTGATAAATTTACATATTTGTTCTCCACAAATTCCTAGTTTGATGACTAGGCATGACACAGAAGTGACCTTGAATTTGAAAAGCTGAGGCCAGGAAAATGGGATCCTTGACAGCTTCTGTCAAGCTTGTTAGAAAGACTTGTATTTGATTGGAGCAAAAGATTGTTTTGTGACGTCTAGTCCAGGGAAGTGCAGAAAGGCTCATTATCAGGGGATTGTCCACAAGGCTGTGGGAACCTGTGCTAGAGATGAGAATTCAAACTGATTCTTAGTCCTCTGGAGCTTCTTTTCTTCTGTAATGAGGGTAAGAAAGTGTCATAATAAGAAACTCAGAATCACAACATTTTAGACTGTCTCCAAATATTAATTTAACTGTTAGCACTCTAGAGGAAAGACATTATCCAATGTCCAGTGATTTAATAAATCACTGTAAAAATTCAATGAAATATTTAAAAACCTGAAGGGATATTACCCATTCATTAGGAACCATATAATGAAGATTTATGGAATGGTTTTAAATAGAATCTTATGAAGTCATAGGATCATAGATTTAGAGGGAAAATAGATTTTATATAACATCTAGATCAACCTTTTTCCTTTACAGGTGAGGAAACCTTGATTAACTTATTGCAGGTTATCCAAGTAATAAGTAGCATAATTTGAATCTAGGGCTTCTGACTTCAAAGTCAAAAGAAATGGATAAGGTGCTTTCTCCTGGTTCACAATCTGGAAGGTGTCTATACACACCACTGAAAGGTATGCTTTCTTAACTGGATTTCTTCCACTTAGAATGTAGAACTGTACTTACTATAGTTTCTCTTTGGATCTCTTCATCACTTTTTAGTACTGAAATAGTTGTAATAGGGCTGGGCTTTTCTGTTCTCTGTCATTTAACCATCTTACTAAAAGGTCTGGAAACTTCTAAATGTTAAGAAATTCTTTTGTATAATGAGTCACTGATACTAGTTTTTTCCTTCTGGGACCAAGAAGAGTAAGTCTTTTCCCTCTCATAATCATCAGTCAGGAAGCAATTCATCTCATACTAAGTTTTTCCATAGTGCAATTTCAACAAATATAAAAATATTTAGAATCATGTGACAATTCAGAAATATGGAAAAAATAGCAAAACTAGCAAAACCAAAAAACCAAAAATATAGTAATAAAGATTTACCCAGTTTGGATTAACTTAATTCATTTATTGACCTCTTCATAGGTCTAAGCTTGTTTTAGAAATCTGCCACAAACCAATGGCTCATTTCTTTTTAAAAAAAGTTATAGTATTGTCATTGGCTAGGATTTGTCTCAGAACTAAATGCACTAGATTTAAAATTAGGTAAACCCTTACTTTTCTTCCACTCTGATAAAATGATGAAATAAGCTGCATTAAGGGATTTCACCATCTTAGTATTTTATCATCACTTCTAAAATAAAAGACCTCTGGGATTAAGTTTGGAAATAAGGTTATATAACTTGGAAAACTTAGATTACTGAGTTTTACTTAATAATTTAATAATAAGTAAATGAATACTTATATTACTTACCTGGGTTATCAAATATATTAAACTTAGAATACTCGAAAAAACTAAACATGTATTGAGGCCTGAGAATCACAGAATTTCATAGTAGAAAGAGACCTCAGAATAATCTTGTCCAACTCATACTTGAACAAAAATTTGACAAGAGCCCAACTAGCCATTCTTGAAAATATGAGATCACTGATTTGCTCAGTGGTTAGAACAGTGGTTAAACCTGGTTAACAATGGTTAAATCTGAATTTAAGAAGACCTGAGTTCAAATATAATCTCACATGCTTACCAGGCTGTGTGACCCTAGGTAGTCACTTAATCCTGGTGTCCTCATCTGTAAAATGGTAATAATAGCTCTTGAATCCCATGGATGCTGGGAGGATAATATGAGATAATATTTATAGTGTATTTTGAAAACCTTAAAAATCTATATAAGTACTAGTTTCTGTTGTTCTTGTTAATTATTATTGAATACAATAAAAAGGGCTCTGTCAATCTCCTGAGGTAGCATTCCAAATTGTGAAGAGCAGTGCTCATTGTAAGCTATTTGTTTCTTTATTTTCTATCAAGTGAACATTTATATCTTGTAAACAAAAATTATTTCCAGGAAGAAATAAAAAATGTTAAAGGAAAATTTGGAGGGGCAGATAGAGGGATACAAATAGAAAAATAAGGCAAGTTAAAATGTGGAAAGCTGGTAGAAGAAGCAGTGACTGTTCTGAAAAGAAAGCATCCTTTCAACTGAAGAAAGGAAAAGCCAGGAAAGGGAGGGAGACACTATAGCAGGAACATGAAATTAATGAGAAAAGACAGTTTCCTCGTTTCAGCAATTTGCACATTTCAGACTATCAGCCAATCACAGGAAGAAGCCCTCTATAATCAAAGATCAATTAGTCTTTAATTATAGGAATGTAGGCTTTTCAGTTTTAATCAAAGTGAGCAGGTGAATGTTGAATTCCTACATATATTCCACAATGTCTGGACATTTGTACCATAGTTCAGACCCTGCTAACAATATGACCTTGGGTAATTAATTTAACTTGTGACATCTACCCTATAATAGAAAGAGGGTTGGATTTGGAAGCAAAATAGCTGAGTCTAAAACCCATTTCTGCCATTTACTTATTTTTTCTCTCTTTTTAAAAATTAATTTAAAATTTTTTTTCATAAATGTTGCTATAAATTTTGATGATCACTTTCTGACATTTTGTAATCTCTGTTCTTTCCTTTCCTCCCATCCTTCCACTCTCCTCCAAAGATCTGGTAATATGATATAAATTGTACATGTATCATCAATCAATATATATTTCCACGATCATGATGTTGTGAAATAACACACATATTACTTATACTAGAGTAAAACATTTCATGGTGGAAATACAATGAAGAACAATGTTCAATATACATTCAGACTCCTTCAGTTCCTTCTATGGCAGTGAGTAACTTTTTTTGTCATGAGTTTCTTGAGGTTGTCCTGGATCCTTGAATTGTTGATAATAGTTAACTCATTCACATCTGATCATCGTACATTATTGTTTCTATGTACTATGTTCTCTTGGTTCTGCTCATTTCATTTTGAATCATTTCGCATATGTCGTTTTGGGTATTTTTGTGATCATCTTGTTCATCATTTCTTATGGCACAATAATATTCCATTACAATCACATACCACAACTTGTCTACAATTTGCTTTCTCCCCCCTCCACCTTCTTTATAAGTCCTTATCTTCCATCTTAGAATCAATATTGGGTATTAGTTCCAAGGCATAAAAAACAATAAGGGTTAGGCAACTGGTGTTAATTGACTTGCCCAGGTTCATATAACCAGGAAACGTCTGAGGACAGATTTGAATCCAGGACCTCCCATCTCTAGACCTAGACCTCAATCCACTGAGCCATCAAGGTGCCCTAAGGTATTTACTTTCAATATGAGTTTGGCAATTCAGTATAACTCCCTAAAACAGTTTCCTCAAGTATAAAATGCAAAAGGGAGAAATATTAGGACTGTATGGTTTCAAAGGTTCTGACTTGACTACATTTATAATCCCATGACCTATTAAAGCCCAACTCTAATGCCACCATTTCTTTCACATTTTCCCAATCCCCCATTCAATAATACTTCCCTCTTCCATAACTCATATAGGATTTTTCTTTCATGTTTCTTCATCTACCAGATCCCTAACTCTTTTGGTAGAGGAAACCCCCAGGGAAAGAAATTTCCTTTACCAAAGCAATTTGACACCTTCCCTAAAATTTATAATCTAAATTCAAGTTGTCTGGAGGCATTGATTTGCTGAGGATCAAATAATTAGTATATGCCAGTGGCAAGACTTAAACCCAGGCATTCTAGAACTTGAGATCAGTTCATTAACCACCATGCAATACTACCACTCTTTTATATTCGTGTGTTCTGTTGTTTATGTATTCCATCCTCTAAGCAACATGAGAATATACATATACAAAGAGTAACTCTCCATAGGATTCTGTGAACTTATGCTAGGATTGGATATTTAGAGCTTTAGGACCCCTAATAAAGACCAAATAAAGCTAAGACCTCCATTAATGGGTAAGGAAACTTTCACAAAGAGGCAAGTCATTTTCCCAATTTCACAAGGTAATAAGTAGAAAAGCTAGAATATGAATTCAGGAACTGGATTCCAAATTCAGTGTGCTACATTATACATGTTGAAAATGATTGGAAATACTCTTGTATCTGCTAACACTGAGATCCCGTACCCCAAGGCATATAACCACAGGCTTACAGAAAAGGAGTATCAGCAAATCTAATAGAGTAAAAATTTCTGTTTATTGGCAGAGGCTTTAGGTAATTTCATTCAATAAGATAACCACACCTTCTGGGTCTTGAATGTAAGTCTAGTAGTTGAGTCAGTTGGGAGAACCTTGAACTCTAGGACCAAAACCTTTTTGAGTGAAGCATCTGGGACGGAGCAAAGCTGCTGCCTGGGAGTTCCCTTCATAGGAAAAGAGAAGGGGGCTGGATATAGCCAGAGAAGAGATTACTAAGTCCCCAGAGAGTGTAGGAGAGAGATTCTATCGAGCAGTTTCTTATTTTCACTAGTTTCACCTCTTTGTAATTTGGCTCAATTTTTTTTTATTCAATGAAGTATGTTCTAGTCTTCACTGCCCTGGGACAGGGTCCTGATCATCCCTCCCTAGATATAGCTCTTTAGAAAGCCCCTGGAATCCTCCTGTACCATGACTCATGCCATAACATTAATGAGGTACTCCCAGACATAAAGCACAATTGGGGACTGTAATCCAGGACATCAGTGATATGATAAGAGATGCTGATTATTTTGCTGCACAACGTCTAGAATAGGATATTTGTAAATATTTATTGATAGATTAATGTCAAGACTAATCCAAAGATGATGCTAATAAAATTCAGAAACCATCTCAGAGGTAGAAGGGCTCTCAATGAATGCCAAGTTCAACCCATGCTTTTTATGCAGGAATTCCTTCCAGCAAATGGTCATCCAGGCTAGACATTTGGTAAGAGGTGACATGTTAATTTTTGAAGCATCCCTTTTCACTTTTATTCAGGTCTTCAGCTAGTCAGCAAGCATTTATTATGTGCTTAATGTGTACTGAGCATTATTGTAAGGGTTAAGGATACAAAGTTTAAAAAAATGTACATGCCCTCAAAAAGCTTGCTTTCTAAAGGAGATGACATAGCACAAATTAGATGTATAAAGAGCAAATAGGAGTTATGCTAACAAAGATATAGAGATCTGGGCATTTTTATCTCATCCCCACAACATTTCAAATCTCTCTAAGACAGAAATTATGCACCTAATGATAAAACCATTTTAGTTGTACCCATAGATCTAGACTCTCAAAAATTAAAAAAAGCATTAAAAAACAAACAGGCATGAACTGACTCTCACTGATCTTAAGCTCAGAAGGGAGGTTGCACTAGCAGACCCAAGGACATCACACACAGGTTTACAATAAAACCCACCTTCATGTTGTGGTGTTCTCCTTGTCTCCAGTGCCATAAAGACACCGGATCCAGGCTGCAAAAATGTGTTCTGCTTGTTGAAGACTACCAGTGTAGTTGTAGCCTTTTAGGAAAAAAGTGCCTTTCAGAGAACCTAATCGCATAGCACCAATGTTGCAAAGCTCTGAAATTTTGGTATTAATAATTAAGGAACAGATTTAGTAGGACAGGCCACCAGGATGGGACATTGTGCAATGGGCAGGGGGAGGGGGGATAGCTATGTAGCATTACCCTAAGCCTAATGGAAAACAGAGAGCATCTATTTGAGGTCAAATCTAATAACCTGAAAGTTACTAGAGACAGATTCCTAGCCTGGAGAATTGTAAATTGCCCAGCATTGGAAGAGATGCTTTGAAGAGCCAGCCCCCAAGAAACCACATTCAAAGAGGAGGGAGTCAAAAAGTGAACAATAGAGAAAAGTGAGGGGAGGTAGAAACTAAAATTATCAAAGATTTCAGGAAGAAGAAAACCCAAACACCTTGAACAGAAATAGATTAACTAATAGGAAATGGAAGTAGATTAATTAATTAATATTATTAAAATAAGTAATAATAGAAGGAGAAATGCCTTCCAGATTAGGTGATTTTATGCATTCATGAATAAATACTGCAAAACAAAGGAAGGTAATTTAACTCTTAATGAGAGAGATCTGTGGAATTTGAAGAGGAAATGGAACTACAATGCACTGTTTCTGAATAGTTCAAAAGAGTAATTAAAATCATTAGAGCAGAATTTATGAATCAAATATCAAAAAATAATGATCAGAAAAGTACTGGAATCTGAAATGGCAAATCTTAACAAATAAATACAAGAGAAGAAAAATTTAGGAATGAACAAAAAGAGAAACAGAGGATAATCTAGAAGAAGAGAAGCAAAAAAAAGACATTATACTCATTATGGAAAAGTATATGAAAGGCCTTTGAAAAGTTATGACACTAGTAGTTGGTTTTATAGTTTTTGTAAGAGATAATATATTTATATTTATAGATATTTACATTTATATAAATATTTATAGGTATATAATATNTAACTCTTAATGAGAGAGATCTGTGGAATTTGAAGAGGAAATGGAACTACAATGCACTGTTTCTGAATAGTTCAAAAGAGTAATTAAAATCATTAGAGCAGAATTTATGAATCAAATATCAAAAAATAATGATCAGAAAAGTACTGGAATCTGAAATGGCAAATCTTAACAAATAAATACAAGAGAAGAAAAATTTAGGAATGAACAAAAAGAGAAACAGAGGATAATCTAGAAGAAGAGAAGCAAAAAAAAGACATTATACTCATTATGGAAAAGTATATGAAAGGCCTTTGAAAAGTTATGACACTAGTAGTTGGTTTTATAGTTTTTGTAAGAGATAATATATTTATATTTATAGATATTTACATTTATATAAATATTTATAGGTACATAATATAATATATAATATAAATATTTATATATTTATAGATAAATATAAAACATATGTGAAGTTGAAGAAAGAAAGTCTGTGAGGTGAAAGCCCTAGAAACTGGACAGACTTGGAAAGGACTTTCTCAGATGGCAGGATTTGATCTGGGTCTTGAAGGAAGCCAATAGGAGAAAATGAGGGCCAAGATTATTGGAAGCAAGAGAGAAAGCCAGTAGAGAATACCATATTACAAAACATTCAAGTACACCAGTGTAGCAGACTATAGAAAGTCTTAAGGAGGATAAAGTATGAAAAAATTAGAAAGTTAGGAAGGGTTAGATTAGGAAGAGCTGTCCCTCTATCAAACATAAAAACTCCAGATTCAAATTTGCCTCTCATATTTACTGCCTATGTTTCATCATCCCTAGGGCTTAACATCATGATCTGTAAACTGAGGGAATAGAATTAGGTGGCTTTTGAGTATCCTTCCAGTTCTAGATATCTATCCCCTTTGATAATATCTCTATAACATCCAACCATTTCTTGTACTTCTGACCTTTCTACACTCAACCTGAATTTCTGAGCTTATTATCCCATGAGCCCAAAATGTCATTCTTTAACTTAAATATACTCTTGATTAAGAACTTACAAGCTGTGCCAGTTCTGTAAGATAGGGAAGGTTTAAAAATAACTTGGCACCAACTTTTTTCCAAATAGCATGGGCATTTATGTATATACGATCCAATGGAATATCATTATGTCATAAGAAATGAGAAACAAAATTATGCCAAAAAAACTTGGAAAGACATATGACCTGATGCAAAGTGAAGTAAGCAGAACCAAGAGAACATTGTATATGATACCAACAATAATATATTATTATGGTCAACTAGAATTACCCAACTATTATCAGCAAGCCAAGGATCCAGGACAGTTCCAAGGAAATCATGATCAAAAAGGATATACACCAATATAGAGGGAGTAGAAGGAGTCTGAATACAAATTGATACATACCATTCTTCATTTATTTCATCCATGAATTTTTCTCTAGTATAAGCAATATGTCTCTTGTTTCACAATATGACAAAAAATAAATATTTATTATGTGATAATATATGTATAAGCTATACCCTTTTGCCTGCCTTCTTGTGGAGGGGGTTAAAGAAGAGAGAAGGAAATATTTTTAAAAAATTATTAGTTTCTTGTTGAAAAGGAAGGTGTTGAAAAGAAGTGGGGTTAATAATAATCATATCAAAAAAAGAAAGAAAAGAACATTGACAAGCCATTTGAAACTGTGAATAAGAGAGCAAAAGAAAAGGAAGAATAGGACCTAAAAAAGCAAAGCAGTATTGGAACTATCATGTTAAATTTGAAATATATGTTTTGCTAGTTATATATAATGGACATTCAAAACCTGAAATGTGGTTTGTTCTCTCTTTTATGTTCTTTGAATATGGACATGTTAATGATTGATTATCAAATTTAAATAAAAGAGAAAATTAAAAAGAAAACACCAAAGTCAAAAAGTAGCCATTAAAATTGTCCCAACTGTAATGGACTGCATGACAAATGGAGAGCTCCTTCACAGTTGAGGTCTTCAGACATAAGTAAACCCCTTGTCTACTATGTTTTAGAAGAGATGGCTTTTTCAGAATGTGGTGGACTCAGTAAATCAAAGGAAATGCCTTCTAGCATTAAATTCTGTGTTTCTGCAGTTGCTAAGAATTATCTCCATAAACTGGAAGTGAGTTGAGATATCCAAATTTCTCAGCAATCAATAAGTCTTCTGAGAGAAGTGCTCAGGGTAGTCTTTAGTGCAGCTGATCAATGAAATAGATACCTCTTCTTATCTTTTTTTAAACTTTTTTATGCTTCTGATTCTCATAAAGGAAAAATACTGAGATTTCCTCACTCTTATTTTTAGGACTACCCAATATAAACTACTAGAGGTCACTACCTATATATTTTTTGTAATCCTGACCCCCCAGCCATGCCTTATATATAGTATATGCTTAATGAATATTTAAAAATATTTTTCAAGGAACTAAAATATATTTTCTTTTCTCTGATTCTTACAGCTCCCATTATGCAAAAAAAGCAAAAAAAAAGCAAAACCAAAACAGAATCCTCATATCAAATCTGTACAGTCAATCAAAACAAATTCCCACAGTGGTCATTTCCAAAACATATATGACTTAATGAATACTCTGAAATGAGTGGACTGTATGAGGAATCAGTAGGTTTTCCCTTCACTAGAAGAGTTTCAGTAAAGCCTAGAGAAGGGTTCATCTTCAAATGTAGATGGCCTACAAGAACTGTTCCAAATATGAGATTTTCTGATTTTGCATCTGGTCCCAAGAAGTCCAACAAAAGCAGGGCATGAAGTGTTAATTAATTAAAATAGAGCCATAGGGAACATTTAGCACAAGGGCCGATTGTTTACTTCCAATGGGAATTTTTGGTGTTTAGAAGTGTAATAGAGTGAACATGCTTAGATTTGCCCTTCCTTAGTGGGGTACTCAGACCAAGCACAGCTATTCCCTGGTTGGTCTCATTCCACAATACAGAGCTTTGGGAAACTGGTTTTCAGGCATAATTGATTGATATAAAATGCCAGAAAAGGTTTCTGGTATTGTGTAATGAGGAAAAGTGTTTTAATTTCGTCTGGAGACAAAAGTAATGGTATGAAGTTTGTTGAGTTTGAAGTCAGTATTTTTTTTTTTGGTTTTGAGTAAGATAGAACTACTTTGAGCAGGTGGAGGAATAATTTAGGGAAAGGAAGTGGCATTAGCCTTCGCAGTAGGCTCAGTGCTCTTATCTCTTTGTGTTTATATTTTTTCCTTGGTAGGCAACAGAGTGTTTTGAGATGAATGTTTCCAAATATGTTTAGAGTCTTGGAAATCCATAGATCATATTGACATTTGGAGCTGAAAGTCAGCAGTAGCAATGGAGCTACCACCAGAAGGAGTAGAGGGGACTATTGGAATAAGAATAGATCATGGCAGTGGAAGTGGCTATCAGCAGATTCAGTAAGACAGTCACCTGGGGATGGTAAAATCTTTTAGGATCCCACATTAATTGTTCATTCAATAAAGAGATATACACAAAAGGAACTTTATGAAGAGTTCAAAAAGGACTACCGGGTCAAGGAGTAGAAATGTCTCTTTGACACATATAATGTCTATATTCACACATCTTTACCATTATATTGTAAGTTGAAACTGCTCTCCCATGGATTTCTATGTATTTGTGGGAAAAAATATACCTCTATGTTTTGTAGTAATTACACCTATTATGCCCAAGATAGTAAGCAGTGACTCTATGTGAATTCCAACATTTTAGCATGAGTACCCATTTCAGGTAGGGTTCCAAAAAGACTAGCATACTAAATGGTGGTATTGTCAGAAAGACATCCACTATGACTGGGAAAAAAAGTAAAATAGTCAAGTAAAAGTTATCAATCAGTTCTTAATGATGTTTGGGGTGAAATAAAGAATAACTTGGAAAGAAAACTAATTCAACCTTCATCTCTTGGGAATGAACACTTCAGAATTGTGATCTATGATTACAAGTTGATTTTAAAAATGTAAGAATTTAAAAATTTAGGTTTTATGCTAAATATGAGAATTCTATAGTAATATTGTGGCCACCAATTTGAAGATATTATAACTTAAGTCAAAATGACTTTTAGTAGCTTTATTTACAAAGAGGTAGAAAAAGTGAAAGTGGGAAAATGTAAGAAGGTAGAGAATTATCTAACCTATTACCCTAAGCATTGATTCAGTGTGGGGCTCAGCTCTGATAGGGCTCAATAATCTTCAGTCAGAGGGCCAGGTGGTATCTTTAGCAAGGGTTCCACCAACTCAGTTTCCTCCAGGAAAGGAAGGCCTCTCTAGAACCAATCTCTCCAGAAGCTGAGAAAGGATGGCCAGCTACTCACCCAGCTCCCTGGTGCAAGATTCAGGGAGAAGTCCCAAAGGAGAAGTCACAAGGCAAAGTCTCAGGAGAAGTCCTCCAAAACTTAAATCCAAAGGAGAAGATCCATGCCCAAGATCGAAACCCAAAGGTTCAAGCTGAAGGGTCCAAGCAGAAGGTCCTTTGGACAGGAAGTTCAGGACTTTTTATAGTCCTTTTTCCATATCACTTCCTGTCCCTTCCTCCACTTTATGGAAATCAATTGCAATCTTTCAATTTGTCTAGCACTTCCCAAGGGGTGGTCAGTGGCCTTTGGTGTTGTCACCCACTTTAGCAAATGACTTGCAAACTCTCTTCCTTAGTGTTAAGTAGGGGTGTTTTGTGTTCTTGATTGATTAATTGAAAAATTGCTGATTGATAGACAAAGAAAGTTTGATTCACTCTTCACATAACTAAAGGTTTCCTTCATGTTCCCCTCTTCAAAAAAAGACTTTAAAAAGCTTAAAAAAGTGTACCCCATTGCCAAGCTCTGATTTATGAATCAGCAAACTACATATTGTCTAAAAGGAGTCCCTATAAAGAACAGAGGAAGCCAGTTGGGTTTCTAAAATAATTTTATAGGTAGAAAATTTGGCAGAAGTAACAAGGTGGTTAAAATATAATAACTTTATTCTGGATACATACATCATTTATTTTGATTTTTGTTTTTCTCTCTCTCATTGTTGATAAAAGTAAATTTCTTTTTTCTTAAATGAATGACAGTGTATTTCAGAGCAGATGTCATCCAGTTGACTATCCTGCATCTTAACAAGGGAAATCCTATTCTCTGATACAACACTGAGAATTTCCTTTCTTTGATTTGACTATAGTATCTGAGTGCAAATTTCTGGAGGAACCAAAAGCAAAACTCTCTGGGGAAAAAAGGGAATAAAAGAAAGGAAAGGAGAGGAAGTTAGAAGAAAGGAGATGAAAGGAAAGATAAAAGAAAAGAAAGAATTGAAGGAAGGAAGGATGAAAGGAAGGAAGGAAGGAAAGAGAAAAGGAAAGAAGGAAGGAAGAAAGGAAGCAAGGAAGGAAGGAAGGAAGGAAGGAAGGAAGGAAGGAAGAAAGGAAGGAAGAAAGGAAGTTTCATATACTTAACAGTAGTCTAAAGTAACAACTTATGTGACTAGGGAGATGAAACTAAAGTGTTTATTTTTCTGATAAAATAGGAGTGCCTTTTCTCTCCCAGTTGTAGCCTAGTGACTCAGTTCAGTGAACTATATAATCCACTCTGGAGCTTAATTAGAAACTGTGTAGGTTGAGTGCAAGAGGCCATAGTGTGTGCTGGATGGAAGCAGCCCAGGCTTCCTGTGTGGAAGGAACTGCTCCTGGGGATCCATCATGCCCTTCCATCCTTCCCTGCTCTAATGGTTTTGCTTTTGGCTTCTTGTCCCATTTGCATTTAGTATAAGAGGCTTTATTATTAGAGGGTTCCCTCCTGGGTCCAGATGAGAATGAGGAGAGATGTGTGGCTTCACACCTTTTTCTTGAAATCATTCCTTGTAGTGCTTTACAAATTCAGAGAGAAACAACACAGGGATCCAGCTGCTCTGTGAATGGCCGTGAACTAAAATATTCCTAATTTCCTAAATGGTATCTAATGACCTGAAAGAGTTAATACTCGGCTTCCTTCCAGGGAGTAGCTGGCCCCACTGAGAGACCTGGGCTCAATAGAAATCAGATAATGGGCTATCAAAAAAGAATCAAAATGGGCTGTATGTATAGTATAATTGCATCCAGCTGCCCTTGCATTCAGGGGGGCCCAGGAAAGGTAGGGGTGCTTCTATGATGATGGAAAGCCATTTATTTTGCAATTCAGAAACAGTAAGATGTCCATTTGGAAATATTTGCTTTGTTTTCCTACTGTGCATATATACCAAAACAATGACTATTGTTTCAAAATTTATAGGACTTCCTCATAGTTATAGTAAGACATGATGGAATGATGGAGAAGTGGTTAGATTTTTAATGGGTGGTCTCCAAAGTATCATTTTGGTATGATCACAGAGGTTCCATTTTTCAATGTCTTTAGTACATGTAGGGACTGGAGACATTTGTGTGTGTGTGTGTGTGTGTGTGTGTGTGTGTGTGTGTGTGTGTGTAAGAAAAGGGCAATTTGTTCTGATATGCTAACCTTTTGTGAGATGAATTCAACTAAAAATATAGATATTAAAAAGAACATAACGAAAGTTGTGATTTTCTTCCCTCTGATTGGTAGGAGTTTAGAAATGTCATTTGCACAAGTATGATATAATACAAAGCCTACTTCAGAACCAGCAAAATCTGAGCTCTAGTCTCACCTCAGAAACATGATATTTGTTCCTATTCAAAAAACCAAACCTCTTGGTATTCTAGGCAACTCTCTTCATTTGTAAATTATAGAATAGTCACCAGTACCTACACTGAGAAAATTTCTCATGGATGAAATATTAGGTGTGGACAAATTAAAAAAATCAAAAGGTAGCCTATATATTTATTGCTGAAATGCATTTTAATGGGATTCACAATTATCACTCTGCCCTAACATAAGTCTTGTGAGAAACTGATTCGGGCCATGATTTGAGTCAGATAGATGCATTCTATGATTATAATTTCTTAAAGCAAATCCATGATATTGTCAATTTAGGGAGCTGCAGGAATCAGTTTCCTCTATCATTCACACTGGCAGCTTCTCTGCAAATTATTATTTAAGAGAAATACCTAGGCACATTATGAGGTTTAGTGACTTTCCAGAGTCACAAAGCCAGTATGTATCAGAGGCAAGACTTGAATCCAGATCTTACTGGATTGGGAGAGATTTCTTTATCCACTTACCATGTGAAGCAACCTCTACATGATTATAAAATATTATATAAAGTTTATTGAAAAGTTCAATTTTACCATCACTATCTTATAGGAAAGAAACCACTGGCATGACAAATGAATAGTTAATGACTTGGGAAGTTGGTTTAGGAACACATTAACCCCGTAAATTTAATTTTTTCCTTTAAAATATTTTCAGAAGACCCATGAAATAGTAGAAAGATTCTGGACTTGACATAAGAAAAGTTAAAGTTTGGTCTCTACTACTCACTACCTGTATAACCTTGGGCAAGTAAATTAATCTGAGTCTCCGTTTCTTCTCCAAAGTGGGGATAAAAGTATCTTAAGTACTATTTTGTAAGTTTGTTGTAGAAAAAGATACATTGTAAACAATAAATATCTATAGAAATGTTAGCTAATATTATTATTGTTATTTATTTTGAAATCTGGGGCCACTGAGTGATGGATATATACTATTGTAGCATGCTATAGGGCAGTGATGGCAAACTTATAGCACAGGTGCCAAAGATGAAACACAGAGTGCTCTTTTTTGGCACTCAGCTGTCCTTCTCCACTCCCCCCACCCCAACCGAGTTTGTTACCAGAAGGGCAGAGGCACTCAGGAGGAATTGCTCCCTTCCCCCTCTCCACCATGTCTGACCCCTTCCATCCACATCTCTGCCCAGCAGCCCAATGGGAGTGCACAGGGGTAAGGTGAGCGGCTCATAGGTGGCAGAGCTGGAGGGGAGGGGAGCACTTGGGCCACTCCCCTCCTCTTCTCAACATTCCTCGCTTCACCCTCCCCTCCTCCCAGCAGCCCAATGGGAGCGCTTCCTCCCTTCCCTGTGTGGGGTAAGGGGGGGAATAGTATATTCAGCACTCAGTCATGAGGCAGGGGACAGCACTTGGTCTGGGGGCTGGGAGTGGGGTCCAGCACTCTAAAAGGTTCACCATCACTGCTATAGGATGAAGAGCATCATTGGCATGAGAGTAAACACTATTCAGACTAACTCAGGCTACTTCATCTTCATAAGTGTTGGAAACCTCACCAAGTGTCACTTCCTGTACAAGTCTTTTCCTGAGATCCCAGTTGTTAGTACCTCCTCCATTACTTTACATTTACTTTGTACTATCTGAATATCACTCAGACATCAAAAGAGACAAACATGGTAGGTGTCATCAGGCTTTAATACACAATAGCTAAAAACCATTGGAGAAGAGCAGGAGTAAAGTCTTTAGTAAAAAAAAAAAGTTGATCAAAAAGATGCATTGGTTATATGTTGACAGTGAGAGATGGCCACTGGATAGATAGCTTGTAGGCTTCACTTAATACCCTCAGAATGTCAAGTAAAAGTACAAGTCCTAACATTGGGCACACTATTGGTGATGAACTTATTGAAGGATGGGGATATGGGGATAGGAACTGAACAATGTCAGATATGGGAATTGAATGTAGGTCTTCCTGATTTCAGGGATAACTCTCCTTTGTTGGTGCCAAACTCAAATAGAAATGGTGGCCACTAAATAATACATAAGCGTCCTTATGGAATGCAAACTGACTTGTAAATCCAGATATTAACATATAATATATTGAAATGGATTTACAACTAGTGGATATCTAACCTCAAAAAAGAGTAACTAATTATTCAATGTCTTCTTGGTGGAGGTGTTTATCAGTAGCATATGTTTTATTGTATTTTATTTATTTTCATAAATATTTCCCAATCACATTTTAATGTGGTTTGGTCCACATTTGTGAGGGTTGTGGCCACATGAGGCCCATATGATACCTTTCCAATAAATTGTACTGTCTTTACCTGGTCTTATTTCCAGTTTATAAATGTTCTTAAACTACTGTGCTTAGAACTGAACATTACTCCAACTTCAGACTGATGAGAGCAGGATACTAAGGGACTATCACTTTTTTATTTCTGAGAGTTGTTTTTCTCTGGAAGTCCAAGATCATATTGTTTTGTTGTTGTTTTTTAACAGCCATATCACAATCGTGACTTTTACTGAGCTTATAATCGACCCGAGATCTTCCTTAAACAAATGCCTGACTCACAATGCCATCCATTTCATATTTTAAGTCAATTTAAAAAATCTAAGGATAAACATTTCTATTTATTCCTATTGAATATTTAATTGTGTTAGATTCAAGTCAGTGATCTAGACTTTTTGTTTTGCTTCCTTACTCTAGTATCCAGTTTTTGTTATCTATTCTGCTGAGTTTCATGTCACATATGAATTGGGTAAGCATGCCATCTATGCCTTTATTGAAGTCACTGATAGAAATTTTAAACAGTCCAGTTCCAAACCCAGATTCCTTGGGAATTCTACTGAAGAATACCTCCACCAAGAAGACATTGGATAATTAGTGACTCTTTTTTTGAGGCTAGACATTCAACTAGTTGTAAATCCATTTCATTATATTATCCAATGGTCAAAATTTCTACATCTCCATAAGAACAGTAGGAAATATTTATCAAATTATTTCCTAAAGTTAGGATAAAGTATATATTTATCCTTTCTGTGATCTAATAATTTTGATAACCCCATGAATAAAGAAAATGAGATTAGTCTGGCTTGACCTATTCTTGATAAGCTATACTGCCTCTTTTAAATGACTACTTTCTTAAACAACTGCTTGAATACATGGGTTGATGCAGACATGATTGCGGATGTACACTCAAAACAATCACACCAATGCAACTATTAATAATATGGAAATAAGTCTTGATTGATGACACATGTTAAAACAAGTGGAAATGTGTGTCGGCTATGGGGGGGTGAAGGAGGGGTGAAGGGGAAAGTAAAAACATGAATCATGTAACCATGGAAAATTTTTCTCAAAATCAAAATAAAAAAATAAAATGGTCTCTTTAGCCTTCAGAAAAGTAAATGACTACTTTCTTCATTTACCATCACTTTAATGATTGAGTTTATTGTTATTTTGATCCCTAGGAATCAAATATAAACTAATAATTGCCACATTCTCTTCTTTTACCTTGTTAAAAAAATCATGACATTTCTTTTTCGCCAATCCTTAAGGACCCTTTCCATTCTCTGCAATATTTCAAACATGTATCACTATCAGTGGCTCAGAAATCACACCTGATATTTCTTTTAGTAATCATGGATCTAGTTCCTTTGGGCCAGATGATAAATTCATTAAGAGAATCTAGGAGTTCTCTTAGGGCAGCTAAATGACATAGTGGATAGAGTGTTAGGATTGGAATTAGAAAGACTTGAGTTCAATTCCAGTCTCAGACACTTACTAGCTATGTGACCCTTGGCTTAAGGGTCACTTAACCTTGTTTGTCTGTTTCCTCATCTATAAAATGAACTGGAGAAGGTAAATGGAAAAATACTCCATTATCTTTATCAATATGATCTTAAATGGTGTCACAAAGACTGAACAACTGTGACAGGATATCTGATACCTTTGACTACCTTGGGCATCAACTCCATGTTCATTATTGTTATCATCCTTTCCAGCAAAGCAAAATTAGAATTGAGAAGCTCTGTCGTCAGTTGACATCACCCCATTTACCCAGAGCAGCATTCCCCTCATTTTTATCCCTCCTTTGATTTTCTACTTTTCCCCCTTATAGCTTAGAAATAGCATTTTTAAATTCTTAGTTTCTTTTGACAGTCTAAATTTCTTCTGAACCTTATCACTTCTAATTCTATTTTATGACTATCATATCATTCATACTCTGTAACCTTCCCTTGTTTCTGTTGTCATTATAAATCAGCTCAATTATAAGTTGGTTCATGGATTCCCAATATCCACATTGGCCTTTTAAACCAACTTTTCCCAATGCTCATTATTAGAATTCTTTTCTGTAATGAAATTCTTCCATATTACCCACCCTTTGATGATTGACTTTCCTTAAATACATCAGTCCATAGAATCCTACGAATCTTTCCTCTGAACTATTTAAAAAACTGTTTCACATTATTCCATGTTCCATGTATAAGGATGTTTGGCTTTCTTTTTCTTTTCTTTTTTTAATTAGACATTTATTAATATTCATTTTTAACCCGTTTACATACTTTATGCCCCTACTTACCCCTTCACTCCCCGCTCTCCCCCCACCCATGGCCAACGCACATTTCCACTGGTTGTAACATGTGTCCTTGCTCAGGGTCTATTTCCCATTCATGTCTGCCTCAACCCATGCATTCAAGCAATTGTTTATCTTATATGTTTCCTCTCCTGCAGTCCTTCCTCTGAATGTGGGTAGCATCTTTACCATA
>NC_058133.1:47473362-47499076 GCF_016433145.1 Gracilinanus agilis
CTGTATGAATTGAATTAATATCTTGCCTCTTCTATTGAATTACATGTATAACCTTGGTTAAGTCACTTTATCATTCTAGGCCACATTTGTCTCATTTCTAAAATGGAGGAATGGGACTCAATTGTCTATAATGTTCCTTCATGCTCTAAACACATTATTATCCTATTATCTGATTCCATGAAGTTGAAGTTGGTGATATAGGACATTGTAATGAGTGCTATATTTCTTGTCAGAGGACTAAGGCTTCCAGTCATGCTTATGATAATTGTTACCTCTATAACTTTAGAGAAGTTATTACACATTCCTAGGCCACTGGTTCTTCATCTATAAAATGAGTTGAATGAACTATCAGGCTTCTATAGTTGCCTCTAACTTTGGACCTTTCATATTATGTGTCAAATAGTTGTACTTATAAAAATAAACCCTTACCTTTCATCTTAGAGTCAATGCAGTATATTGATTCCAAGGCAAAACAGTGGCAAGGGCTAGGTAATAGGGTTTCAGTGACTTTCTCAGGGCCAAAGAGCTAGGTCATGTAGTTTTTTAAATGCGGAGTGAGTACCAGACAATTTAAAAACATACATCTAGCTCCATATCTATTCTTCATATTCTCTTTCTTTCCCTCTCCCTCTCTCTGCCAACTTTCAATCTTTTCCCCTTCCCTTCCCTTGCCTTCCCTTGCCTTCCCTTCCCTTCCCTTCCCTTCCCTTCCCTCACATCTATAACTTTAGAGAAGTTATTACACATTCTTAGGCCACTGGTTCTTCATCTATAAGACAATATGCCAATTGACTGAGGGTTAGAAGGGGCCAGTGAATGAAATCTGCTAATTTTATAGTTGAAGAAATTGAGGGCCTAAAATATTCCAATGATGCACCTGAGTCACATCTTACTAAGTGTCTAAGGTTGAATTTTCAAACTTAGGACTTCATGATTCTAAGTGGCACTTTCTAGTGCCACCATAAGGTATACTAAAAGGAATGTATATTTTTCCTTATTTATCAAAGATGTTATAAAAGAAAGAGTTATTCAAGCACAGTCTGGAGTCTCCAATTTCTGAAGCATCTTTCAACTATATGATAATTTTATTCTGTTACAACAGTTTGGGTAATAAAGCCTGATTAAGCCTCAATTTCAGTGTCATGAATGCTTCTCTCTTCTCTCTACTAGTAAGTGATATCTCACCTTCACATTATTTTCATTGTTGTTGAGTTGTTTTTCAGTCATGTCCAACTTTTCTTCTGACCCTATTTGGGATTTTCTTAGCAAAGATATTGGATGTTTTCTCTTGGCTTTCTTAAATTCATTTTACAGATGAAGAAACAGACAAACATGTTAAGTGATTTGCTCAAGGTCATACATCAAGTTTTTGAGGCCAGATTTGGACTTAGATCTTCCTGACTCCTGGCTTGGTTCTCTTTTCACTGTGCCAACTATCTGTCCTCACCTAGCTACACACACACACACACACACACACACACACACACATTTCACACATTTTCATATATACACATATATATATTCTATAGATTTCTAGTTTGCTTAAACTATATTATGCTCATTAAAGACAAACATAAACTCGTTAAATATGGAGCAATATATGGAATTCAATATGCAAATATATACATATCATATAGAACACAGCATACATATATATATACAGAGAGAGAGAGAGAGAGAGAGAGAGAGAGAGAGAGAGAGAGAGAGAGAGTAAGGAATATAATCATATTGGCATCCCACATTCCATTACAAATAAAACAAGAATGATAATAGTTAGCAATTGTGCTTTAAATTTTCAAAGTATTTTAAAAATATCTCATTAAATCCCCACAACAACCATGGGAGGTAAGTGATATTATTATCCCCATTTAACATGTAAAGGAAACTGAGGCAAAAAGATTAAATGACTTACCTAGAATCACATAGCTAGCAATTTCTGAAGCTGAATTTGAGATCAGAGCTAACTGACCTGACTTCAGGTCCAAGACTTTATCTGTTGCCTCTCCTAACTTCCTAGTTCCAATAATAACTAAGAAGATGGTCTATATCCTGACAATCTTTGATTGAATAATGGAATCCATTGATGAAACTTGTAAAACTGTGGTCCCATTATTGAATTTATTTATCAATCAATCAGAAATGCAAACTAAGTAGTAGAAGTCAGGGGCTTTGAGCCTTGGATGAAACAGAATAACACAAGAAGTTTTTGAGATTTGATAAACACAATCAACCATGCGTTTTGGAGTTTAGATCAAACAGTATAACAGTTTAGAATTCAATATTCCAAAAGGTGGTTAACCTAGAAGTTGGTCATTTTCCCCTGAAGCCATTAGAGAGGGAGGAGAAGGTCTGTCTTGATCAGAAGAAGATTTTACTAAAGTCCCATTAGCAAATATAACAGTGTCTCCCAAAGTACAGTGGCTGATGATACCAAGGAAATTGGAACTCTACAAGTTCCAATCCTAAATCTAGGAGAAAACACAAAAGCTATATTTCACAAAAAAAAAAGTTCATAAGGACTTCATAAATGGAGGGGAAAAAACCTAGGAGCTGGACAAAACATTTCTCACATACGTTTTCTTCTAAATTTAAGCCCATTTTCCCTTGGATTCAGTATGTACTTATAAGAAAATGTTCCTCAGATTTTTGTGAGAATTAATGAATATTTTGAATCAACTAATACTAATTTACCACCTTAATGAATACTGTTTCTAAAAAGAATTCATACCAGCTGAGTTATTTGTGTCAACTTGATAATTAATGGATAGTTCAGGAATAGGGGCTTGTGAGTGATAAGAGAAAAATTCGCAAATCCTTCAGAATTACCTCTAGAACCATCTAGTAGGCTTCTACTATGGTGACTATGTTTCTTTTCTCAGTCTATAGTCTAATTGGGAAAATAGCCTAGGAACAAAAATAATTATAAGAGGTAGTTTGTGAAAGTCATTAGGTACAAAAAATGATCAAGAACGTTTAGAGAAAAGAGTTCACATTTTTGTTTGAAGTATAAGAAAATTTTATATCAAAGAGATGGCATTTAAGGTGGGCCCTTAAGTGCTAGTTATGTTGAAATAAACCCTGATATGAATTTAATCAGTCTAGAATATTTTTTAAATGGGGGAAAATTCAAGCTGCTATGGAAAATGTAAGTAATGTACATCAATTTCTGATGAGCTCAAATAATTTAGAAATCTTGCTCTAAAACAAAAGATCATGTTTATTTCAATTATTTTAAAATTTGCAAATACCTTTTATTTGCCTAATCTTTTATTTCAAATACTGAGACAGTCTCTTGATTTAATTGCAATGAGAAATATTATTGATATTTTATAATTAAGGAATCTGAAGCTTAGAGATATTATGTGATTTATATAGTCACCCAGCTAGTTAGTGTAAGAACAGGGATTAGAACTCAGATTCTTCCTAATTCTAGGTCCAGCATCTCTTCTGGTATACATCTCTCTCTATCTTTCAGAATAAGCCCTTCTAAAGAGTGACTGACCTAGGATTGAAATGAGCATCAGTGATTGCTCAACAGAACCAAGCCTGGCTGAAAATCAGAGCAATTGGAAAATATTTATGCTCACTCACTTCCTGACAAAGGAAACAATAACTGGCACAGTAGGAAACTGAGGTTCCAGATTTCCGAGTGTCCCCTGCAGACTGGTGAATGGAGATGAATAAAATTCAATCAACACCTGAAACTTGGGGACTAACCAAGAAATAGAACTATATCCACACCTCCACCCTGCAGAAAGCTTCCAATTTCTTCAAAAGTCAACAAGCAATTGACTTGGTCCTTCCTGAGTCAATTCTTGAAACTGCCCAATAAAGCTAAGTGCCTTGTAATTACAGCCTTAATGCAACTGAAGTGCTTAACACAAGAGATTAGTGTGACAAATGAATTCATTGCAAGAGATTCTTAGAGAAAAGATTTGGGGTACCTTCTAGAATGCCATTTTTTGATTCTCTGTTTTGTCAGAACAGAAAGATTTAGAGGCTTATGATGCCTCAGAGGAGGGAACCATGGAGAATCTGTCGTCATCCTCTTCAACCTCATTCTGTGTAGTTGGGTTTTAGGCACTGGATGAGGTCACTGATTCAAGTTGGAATCAGTCCATCAACTAATAGTCATTTATCAAGTTCTTAAATTCTAAAACTGTGCTAAATGCTAAAAATGCAAAATTTGATTTACATATGGTATTTTGCATAATTCAAAATATTCTGCTAACTATTTTCTACATCTTCATGTGAAACTTAAAAGAGGGAGAGGTCAAATTTAAGGCTGATAGACCACCTTTTGGTTAGCTATTATTTACAAAGGGAATGAATAGTGAAATTATAGTGATCTAAGTGGAAATTTATGTGAAGAAAAAAAGTTATTTGTTTTAATGATTCCATGAATTTCAAATTTCCAGTTGTTTTCTAATTTTATTTTAAAGGCAACTAGGTAGATCAGTGAACCTTAAGTCAGAAAGTGATGAATTCCAAGGTCATGTCAGATATTTGTTTACTCGTTGTGTGATTCTGAGCACATCACAACCTCTGAATGTCTTGATGTCTTCATCCACAAAGTGGGGATAAAAAAAGAACCTTCTCCTAGGTGTATTCTGAAGATTAAATGAGACAATATTTGTAAAATTCTCTATTAGCCTTAAAGAGCTACATAAATATTAGCAGCTACTATTAATACTAAGGTGCTTTTTCCTAACACACCTGAAAATTTCTGGGAAGTTGGGTTTCCTTCAACTCAGACTTGTATGGACATTAAGGAAGACCTTGATCTTCATCCACATCCCAAAAGGCAGCAACCTTACAATACAATGCTTTCCCCAAAAGGCAAAGAACAGAAGACATAGATATTGTAGTGCAAAAGGGTGCATATCAACCCTGCAAAGCCTTACTGCAGAGTTTCTGACAGTTGGAAAAGGGTTTAGAATCCTGTCGTTAGTCAGTTGACCCTGGGGACTTGATGAGAGTAGAAGGGTCAACTGAGCTCTGTCCTTTAGACTGAAACCTGGCCTATATTCTGCAGCTTTTCTCTTAAAATTTGTTAGTTTAAATATTTCCTTTAGATCTCCCTAACCTCCCTTATTTCCAATCATCATTTTCCCTTCCTAAATTTCTTGGGGTTTTGAAAGGAGGGAGAATCTTGGGGTTTAGCTTTCAAACTTGGTAGACATAGTTTCCCTGTAGTCAAATAGGGCTTACTCTTGTTACAAATTATCTCTTGAATCATTGTATCCAACTTTCCTAATCCTATAGGCTACAAAACCTCTCGGAGCTGAGTTTAAGGCAGGTCCTTTCTCAGTCTCACATTCCTGTCTCCCTTCCCCACCTGCAGCTTTCTCTAGGCGGCTGTTAGAGTTACCTTGTACCCTCCATCCCTTCCAATCAACCTTAAAAATCAATAAACCCTGTTTGTCACTTAATCAAATCTTTGGCTAGTTCATTATTTGATTGATAAGAGAGGGAGAAGGGGAGAAAGGAATAACATTGTTCCTGGGTCGTGAAGGGAATTGGAGGTGTCCATCTTGGAGGAAGTGTAATCTCAATACTTCCTTTGAGCTTTTCCTTTGTGAACCTGAGAAACTGACTAGAAGCCCTCTAGTCAGTTTCAAGCCATTCTTGGCTGGCCCCAACCTTTGTCTGTAGAAGTGCCCTTCCTACTTGGAGGGCTCAGTCTTAAGTGTCTCTGCCTCAAACCTGTGTCTCAGTCTGTGTCTCTCAGGCTGTGACTGTCTGCACTTGCAACTCATTATACCTCCATATTTATATTCCCTAAACTCAGTCATTCCCCTACTTCTCCTACAACCTCAATCTACCACCTTCACCATTGTATCTTTGTCATCTATTTACTGCCTTAGGGATACACAAACTCCTATCCACAGTGCCTTATCCCTATCCACATTACCTTTAGTCTTTTACCTGCCTTATCCCCTATTGCAACCTTACCTTGCCTTAATCTCCCTATTACCTCTAGCCTATTCCCATATTACAACCTCTTTATTACCCTACTAGCTTAATTTCCCTTATAACATCAAGCTTAATCCCCTTATTACATCTCTGCCTAAATTCCCTTATTACAATATCGAGGAAGTTGCAAAAGATGCCAGAACAAAATTCCTCATTTAATTATAGTTAATGTTGGAATAAATAATGTTGGAATAAAAAAATGATTTCTTCCTCTCTCAAATCAGCTATAACCTGATTTATATCTCATTTAAATACAATATATTTCAGGAAATATTATTTAAAATAATTGAGTAAATTTATTGTGCTTATGCATTTTTTCTTGATTTTGCACCTTTGAAACAATGGGGTCCTTCTATTATAAAATCCAAAATGTTTTATAATAGCATTATGTGTAATAATTATAAGGTATAGTAATATAGGTAATTATTTAAAAAATTCAACCCGAATGCCCAATGATCAAGGAATGGATGAATAAATTCTTCTCCATTAATGCTGTTAGGGCCAACTTGTATAAGTAATTCAAAATAATTCTGAAGGGATTTTAATAAAATAATAGAATATTTTAAAAAATCAGAAGCGAAAGAATAGAGTGTAAACAAACAATGACCCAACACTAGGGAAAATGGGTGAGAATAAACTGATTGAGAGGCAGCTGGGTAGCTCAGTGGATTGAGAGCCAGACCTAGAGATGGGAGGTCCTAGGTTCAAATCTGACCTCAGACACTTCCCAGCTGTGTTACCCTGGGCAAGTCACTTAACCCCCATTGCCCACCCTTACCACTCTTCCACCTATGAGCCAATACACAGAAGTTAAGGGTTTTAAAAAAACATAAATAAAGAAATAAAGAAAGAATTATTAAAAAATAAACTGACTACAAAATCTGATGAGGACTTAGACTACATAAATAAAAATTGTTATGATTCTTAATTGCATTTAAATGAATTCATTTATATATAAAGAGTTATTAAGTAATTTTATAGATATCCAAAGATAAATTTATAATAAATCATTTTGTAAAAATATTCATAGAGATGAGCTCTTTATAGGTATGAATTGATGGACATAGTAGACTGTGTGATTGGTTAACCTCAAATCTACTGAGATGATCTAAACAGTGATGCTACCTTGTTGGAATCCAGGATGACCAGAATGTCTGTTTAGAGATTTTGAACCACTTTTAGCAAATCAGGAATTTTGACTCTATCTTGGTCCTTAGAGCTGCTTTATGCCTTTATTTTCTCACCTGTAAAATGAGGCTAAGAGCAATCATTCCAACCACTTTCTAGGAAAACTTATTTTCCTTCAAAGCTAATTAAAAATAAAACAATAATAAGAAAGAGATGTGGTTCCAATGAAATGGTGTTTTGAAAATTATCTTGCTAATTTATTCAATTAAGAATACATTCATACATAGCATTTAGCACATAGTAAGCACTTTACAATGCTTATTCATTCATGCAGACTAGATAATTGATTCTGAAGCATAGGGAGATGGGCCTGAATTACCTTCACTGACTGTCTGCACTTCTCAAACGTACTGAATAATTCTATTTTTAGAAGCAAAATGAGAAAAAAAATCCAAGAAGACTCATATTTCTCATTTACTTTAACCAAAATGGAAATATTCTCAACATAGGCCATTTTTATAAAACAGCTGAAATAAGTCTTTATCTTGTCTTTTTGATCCAATACCTTAAAAACCTATTCAAATGGATTCTAGGCATGAGTATTTTTATCTCCATTGTCTATGTGAAGATAGTGATGTATGCTCACATTGTCACTAAAATGAGGTAAAGCTATCAGCTTTATGAGCAAGGCCCCTTGCCTCCTCACCACCAATTCATAGTCCATAATTGGACAGAAAATGGACCTTTGTTGATTGTCTAAGCACTTAGCAGTGTCAGGGCTCAATAAATGTCAGATGATTAGTAATGAAGTGACTCCACTGACAAATGAAATTAAACTGACTTTATTTTCCCAACCACTTGAAATCCCTCTGGCAGGGAACCGAGAATAATATGTAATGCACTAAAGTGAAATACATATAAAACATTAAACATTTTACATCTTCTCCTTTAATGCTGCAAAAATTTATTTTAGTGCGGTAGGTATTATTTGCCAACCTTTTAGCAGCAGTAGGCAAAACATATTATTGGAGATTATGCTGAAGGAGAAATAAGTGAGACCAAGTTTTGGAGCTATTGAATGACATTAACATCTTTTCCTAGCTTTATTTAAAATGAGAATTGATGTAATAAATGCCATTTTAAATATTTATCATTCATTTAATCTGGTAGAATAAGGCTTTGACAATTTATTTCTGAACACAACATTTCCTAATGAGTTTTTTCAAATGTGAAATTCATTAGTCTGCAGGACAAAGACCAAATAAATGGATTTCAGACCTATATCGTCAAACTAAAGATTTGTTGGTGTACTAAAATAAACCAGCTTTAATTGTATGGGAAGAAAATCAACAAATAAAAATAACTCATATTTTATAAGACAGAAAATATGTATTTCCTTGAATTTTTAATACATCAGAGATACCTACTAGCCATTTGCAATAAGCCACTTCTCCACATTTCAAGTCAAGTGAGAAACAAGGAGGAAGTGTGATTTTATAAAGTCACAACTTCTTTCAACTACAATTTCTTTGACTGTAAAATGGGGATAATAATAGCACCTACCTCCCAGAATTGATGTAAAGAACAAATGAGATCATTTTAATGCAATTAGCACAGTGCCTGGCACATAATAAGCACTAAATCAAGATTAATTCTTGGCCATCCACTGAAAACCAAGTCAGAGATCACTGTGACTAGTCACTGATGAAGGAAGGAAGACTGAGATTGGTGAGGACTCAACATCATCTCTAATTCTTTAGCCTTCAAGGCTTGGTGAATGGCATTGGAAATCAAGAAGGATGTTCGAGCTTGAAATAATCTGTCAGTGACTTCTGCTTCCTGTACTCTTTTACATTCTTAAGGCCTTGGTGGTCTCCCTATGTCAGATGTGAGTTGATGCTTAACCTTGAGGTTGCTGTAGATGATGGGGTCCACAGCCAAGATGTCTCTAGCTATCTGGCTAATTAGACTGAGAGAGGCTGCAGATATTCTAGTGTGATACTTACCTAATACCTTTCTTTTCTCACTAAGCTCTTCATTGACTCTGCACTTCTTGGATAGTCCAAAGGACTTATATTATGCTTTGGGGTCATAACTGAAACACAAAACTTGAGTTTTAAGGGCAAACAATGAAAATCTGCAATGAATGCAAAAGGAGATCTTTACAATGGTAGGTGAAGAAGACCACTGAAATGCCTAGTAGGATAGCAATTGTTCCACAGACTAGCAAATGGCATGCCTACCATTTTTTCCTTCACTGTCCATAGTAGCAGATGTGTAAGTTTCCCACCACAAAAATGAAAGTAAAGTTCCTAATGAAATCAAACAAATTCTTGAAGACTCAAAAGATATACACTCAAATATTAAAGATTGCCTGTATAATTGCAAGCCAACACTCTCAGAAGTTATAGAAAATGGTCGAGACAATGAACATATGTCCACACTAATGGTGGCCTACCTCAAGACCTCATCTTGGTTTGAAGATGACCCTAGTCTTTGGAAGTTTCCCCCAGGATAGTAGAGTAGTTGTATGCTGTATTTAGAGACTTGAATAATGAAGTTGGTATCCCATTTAAGATACCTACAAGGTGGCAAAGTGAGTTAAGATTCCTTATCTTCAGGTTTTTCATTTATTTATTTATTTGTTTGTTTATTTATTTATTTATTTATTTATTTTTTAAACGTTTATTAATAATCATTTTTAACATGGTTACATGATTCATGCTCCTACTTTCCCCTTCACCCCCCGCACTTCCCCCACCCATGGCCGATGCACATTTCCACTGGTTTTGTCATGTGTCCTTGATCAAGACCTATTTCCAAATTGTTGGTGGTTGCATTGGTGTGGTAATTTCGAGTCCACATCCCCAATCATGTCCACCCCGACCCATACGTTCAAGCAGTTGCTTTTCTTATGTGTTTCCTCTCCTGCAGTCCTTCCTCTGAATGTAGGTAGCATTCTTTACCATAAATCCCTCAGAGCTGTCCTGGGTCATTGCATTGTTGCTGGTACAGAGGTCCATTACATTCCATTTTACCACAGTATATCAGTCTCTGTGTACAATGTTCTTCTGGCTCTGCTCCTTTCACTCTGCATCAGTTCCCGGAGGTCTCTCCAGTTCGCCTGGAACTTCTCCAGTTTGTTATTCCTTTTAGCACAATAGTATTCCATCACCAGCATATACCACAATTTGCTCAGCCATTCCCCAATTGAAGGACATACCCTCATTTTCCAGTTTTTTGCCACCACAAAAAGCACGGCTATAAATATTTTCGTACAAGTCTGTTTATCTATGATCTCTTTGGGGTACAAACTCAACAATGGTATGGCTGGATCAAAGGGAAGGCATTCTTTTTAGCCCTTTGAGCATAGTTCCAAATTGCTTTCCAGAATGGTTGGATCAGTTCACAGCTCCACCTGTAATGCATTAATGTCCCAATTTGGCCACATCCCCTCCAACATTCATTACTCTCTCCCAGCAGTCATTTTATCCAATGTGCTGGGTGGGAGGTGATACCTCAGAGTTGTTTTGATTTGTATTTCGCTAATTATTAGAGATGTAGAACACTTTCTCATGTGCTTCTTGATAGTTTTGATTTCTTTATCTGAAAATTGCCTTTTCATGTCTTTTGCCCTTTTGGGGAAAGGCTTAATTATTTTTTACAATTGATTTAACTCCTTGTATATTTGAGTAATTAGACCCCTGTCCGAGTTTTTCGTTATAAAGATTTTTTTCCCAATTTGTTGTTTCCCTCCTGATTTTGACTACATTGTTTTTGTTTGTACAAAAGCTTTTTAGTTTAATGTTTTTTTTTTTTATTTTTAAAAAAAGCAGGCAAGAGAATCTGTCACAAATATGCATAGTTGAGGAAAATGAATTTTCATATTTATCATGTCCAAAATTGAATTTTTCATGCTGCTCCTTGAGTCCTTCATTTAATAATAAGTAATGGAACCATTTATTATTACCAGTCTTCTGTAATAGTAGTTGATCATTACATTGACTAGACTTTTTCAATCTTTCAAAACTATTCATTGTATGTTGTTTTCATTATAAAAATAATTCTCGTAGTTTTGCTCATTTCATTCTGCATCAGGTAATACAAATGATCCCATGTATAACTGCAACTGTCCCTTTCATTATTTCTTTTAAAGTAATAGTATTATATTACATTTCTCTATCATATTTTGTTCAGCCATTGCTCTTTATTTCCAGTTGGCTGACACAACAAAAAGATACGCTAAAATATTTCTATTCACAAGATTCTTTTTCATCTTTGATGTCTTTGATGTATAGGTCTAGAATCAGTATCATTGCATTAAAAGGCATACTATTACTTCTCTAGTTCTATTATTTTATGAAATTAATGAGATAATATCCAAATATCTAATTTTACTTTAAAGTAAATATGTTCCTGCAAAAAAATCAAAATCTCTTTTCTTCTCCCTTTGACTTTCCTATTTCTCAACTCAAATTGTAGGACTATGGAAATGATTCAAATAAAGTTTTTTTAATTGAGCCTTTAGGTACCACAAATTGATACACAACGCATTAGGAAGAACCAAAATCCAAACACTCAAATAATTTCCTTGCTCCAGTATATTTGTAAGACAGATTCTGGAAAACAATCCAGGAATATGAATTCCACTGAAGAGAGTTGAACATTAGGTCAAGCAGGATGTAGACATTAATAGTCACTCACAACATGATAGCTTTAATGGTATTCAGCTTGAAATTCCTATAATTTCAGTCTCCCCCCTAAAAAAAAAGTAGGAAATATAATACATTAGAAAACAGTTAAGATTTATGAATGCAATCAATACTGAGCACCAAATCCTAACCCTAATCATATAAATATCTTAGTCCAAACCTTGCCTCTAACATTTATCGGCTCTGTGATGTATATGACCAATGAGTCACCTAACTTTCTGAGCCTATTTCCTCATTTTATAATACTTGATAAGTTTTTAATAGTGCCAATTAAGAAAACATCATTAATAACAAAGCATTAAAAAGTTTTTAATTATGATTAAAAATAAGAGCAGGAATACATATCTCCTACTATAAACATGTATATAAAGGATGAAAAGTAATTTAAAATTTACTATGCCAGGATTTAAATGAACAGCACCAAGAGGATGACTATATGTGAATAAATGGAAAAAAGAAGTTCAGCATTTACTATTCCCTAAGCCCCAAGGAAGCAAATGTAAAAGCAAGAAGATAATGCCAATAGGGAAGAATTAGCCAGTGAGAAATATTCTGATTTGGAAAATTATTGAGATGGTAAATGCAGTCAGAAGTGTAGGAATCAGACTGACATACCTTTACCAGAATCAAGAGCAAGACTGATTTTATTATGGTTCCAGAACTGGAAAACAGGGAGATTGAAGAAGGGTCACAGATTACAAATACTGTAGAATAAGACTGGTGAGAAGAGGGTCTGAGAGTACAATGAAGCCTGGCTAGACTCTCTCTAGCTATAACAGGGCATCAAGACCCTCATCAATAAAGACAACTGGATACCAGGATGAATGTTGTGAAATTAAAAGGGTTTGGTCTGCCAGTGCCCAGTTTCAGTCCCAGACAGCAACATAGTTGGTGAAATGATGCTCAGGGACAAAGTGGAGACTTGACAATTTTCCATTTGAGCATCTTTATTGCTTCTAATCAAAAGCCACACCTAAACTTCATTGTGGCATGGAAGTGACCTTTGCTGACTAAAATTTGGAGCCCTGCATTGGATTGTGCAACATTTTTTTATTAAGAGAACTAGCCTATTACTTAGTTGAAGGGGTTGGTTCATCAGCAGAAGGTTGCCCAGTAAGCAATGATTATTATTATTTATTTTTGGCTGTGACGACTCACAAGACCACTTACTCAATTTGGAGGGGTTGTGATCCGTATTGGTGGAGATAACTAGAAAATTGTCGTTGACCTATATCTTATTATTGAGGAAGGGTATCCTGCTCCAAAGAAGAAAGGGGCCAGACTCTATTTGTTCTGTTTGTGATCTGTGAAAGAATGAGCTATAACTCAAAAGAAAAAAAATGACATATACCAAAGCTTATTGGCATGTGTATTTCACACTCAATAACAGAGTAGATGCATATGGCATAGCAAAAGCTGTGGATGATTTTAGAAATGAAAGTAAATTATCTTCAATCCCTTACTTGAACATATGCTGAGAAGAGATAAAAAAAGAAAACAGATTTAAAGACCAAAGCCGCATTAGACCCTGAAGCTTTTCCTGGCCCACTATTTCAACTCTTTCTATAATAATGATTATGATAATAATTATTATTTTAACAATAATAATAGCCATAATATCAAACACCTCACATGAAATGACCTTGTGGCTATAATTATACATCTAAAGCACATTTTGTTTTGTAGACTGACAGTCAACAAATGCACAAACCAAAAATATACGCTTTAAAATATTCTGGTGAATTCAAATTGGAGAATTGTACTGAAATTAGATTATTATTACAGGCTGTGCTCTTACCTATAGCCACAAAATTATAGCAGCTCTGAAAAGAAAAAAAAACTTAATGTTTATAATCTATAATTTAAATATAATGAAAAGCTTACAAAATATATAGAGATCTAGGAGAGGATCTCTAAATTATATGAGGACAGGATGAGGGGCACATATCCCATCATCCTGTCTGCTACTGGCAGTAAGAATGCTTTCAGTGAGCATCAAAAAGATGAGTTTACATACTAATACTTTTATTCAACCACAAAAATCAGTTATTTTTTCTGACTCTACAAGTTTCTCAGATACCATATATAAATAATAGAATAGTGACTTGTCCCAAGTCTATTTCTATCTGAAACCATCTGAAAAATGAAAGGAATGAGATGATGATGATAATGATGATAAATAGAAGAAATAAAATCATGTAGGGAGAGGACAAGGAACATAACACACCATTCTTATCCTTTCTGCCTCTGAAGTTCTCCCAAGGATACTTCAATAAACTTCTAGAAGATGAGCTTATATCCCAAGACTTTTATTCAGTGATAAAAAAACAGTAATTTTATCCATCCCTGCAAGTGTCCAAAGGACATTAAATATAATATAATAAGAGCAGGATATTGACTTGTCTAAGAGCCATTTTGATTTGAACTCCATCAGAAAAGATAAAGAAAAAACAAGATGGATAACAATAATAACAATGGAACATTCCATTTGTTTATTTGAAATTATAGAATTATTTCATATTTCTTTTGACTTTACTGAAATCATCATGAAGTAGATATAGCAGGTACTCTCCTCCCACTTTTAATGATGAGGAAACTGAGGCTTAGAGGGTATGTAAACTAATCAAGACTTTTTGGCTAATAAGTAGGATTACTGGGTATAACATCCAAATCTAGATTCAGTGTTGCAAATAGTCTGATACTTCATATTCTTATGAAAATTAATCAAGAAATGTACTGAATATTAAGTTTCCATTGAATTTTTAAAAAAAAATTCCTCTTTTCCCATAAAATTGAAATGTGGAGTTAATGTAAGACCATACAGTTTTATTTGTGAAAATGAAGGAAAACAAAACCAAACAATACAAAAATCAAATATAAAATTTCTAGAGTCAATTTTTCAGAAATATAGTAGGCATCTGAATATCATACCTTGGACTTGTATAACTCATAAGAGGTTTTCTCATGTCTATTAAAAATCTGAACAGGTCCCAAGAGATACTAAGAAGAAAAAGGCTAGACATCATGGCAGTAAAATAAAATGAGGTCTGACAATTCATTAAAAGTATCTTTTGGGCAAGACTGATTGCCCTCTCAAATTTTGGTGCCTGTAAAACAAACAACAACAACAAAATGAAACCCTAATATCATGTTTAAATGACTGACATCCTCTCTGTTTTTTAATAAAAAATGGATTTCGAGTACCATATTCATTGTCAAATACTGAAGTGGTATGAATAGGAAATCAATGTAGATGAATACAGTGTATGCACATCAATGTCAGTGTCATAGATCCCAAGAATTCATCCATGTTTACATTTTCTCCCTCCTGGATATTCTTTGTACTAATCTTTGGAAATCAGCATTATTTTGTTTGTAGTTTGGAAATAACATTTTTCACTTTCCATGAGATTAATGAGACTTATTAAAAATGGCACTTTGTTATTGGCAGATGCCTGTGTTTCATTAGAAATTCACAGTTTGTTGCTTGAACTAGAAAGAGATGCTGTTTAAAGGATGTTGCTTGTAAACTAAAATATGATAAGACCAAGTGATGGGGGAAAAATATTGAAAATGAATCTTGTCCCACTACTGGCTGGGCTCTTCAATATCCAACCAATCAGAATTAGAATCTGAAGGCTAAATTCATCTACTATTAAGTAAGATTGCGAACCTCTAATCAGTAGGTTTTAGAAACTAACAATAAGCTAGTAATTTGGTCTCAACTAGACTTTTTCTTTTTTCTTTATTTCTTCTTCTTCTTCTTCTTTTTCTTTTGGTCTTATGCTTTGAGGACATGTGAAAGCCTTTGTTAAGAGACTTTAATTCTCCGTAAGTCAGAGAAAGTCAGACTGTTGTTCAGTGATAATTAATCTGAGAAGGCTCCACAAAGTAGACCTGTCCCATGTAGCGTACCAGCCAACAAACCTGTCAAAAGGCATCCTGAAACTTAAGAAGACATTAAACCATTTCTTCTGCGGAAAGACTTCGTCTTCAGACTTCCAACAGCCCTGAACGCGATCTGCTTGAAAATGCTCATCTCTACACTGCAGCATGAAGTGAGACCTGAATCATCTCAGGAAGTCTCTGTCAAGTCAATAATAAAGTGAGCGGGCTCTGAAAGCAGGCGTGAAAGTATATTGTACTCTTATGGAAATGCCGCCTGATGATTTGTGGCACAGAAACCGAAATCACTTCAACTTAGGAGAATGGGGGGAAAAGCACTTTAGAAAAGAACACAAAATCCCATGTGCTTCCCAGTTCTCAGAATCACCTCTTTTCTTCCTTCAGTGTAAAGCATGGAAGGCATGTGCTATTTTATTGATTTATTTATCCATCCATCCATCCATTAATTCATTCATTTATTTGTTTGTTTAGTTATTAATTAATTAATTAATTTGTTTTATTTATTTGTTTATTTATTCCTGGCCTGGAAGATATGTCAGTGTGGAAGAGGTTTTCCGGTGTGGAATTGGAAAGAGAGAAACAGAGGAAGCACACACAGATAGTCCATTGTTTGCTGAGTGAAGAGTTGGAGAAAGAAAGCTTGGGTTGTCCTAGAAAGCAGGGGGGCCAATCCCCAACCTCCACTCTTCTTCTTCCTTCAGTTCTCCCTCATTTTTCCATAATTGAGGGAATTTTAACACACACACACACACACACACACACACACACACACACACACACACACCCCAAATAGAAAGTCAGAATGCCTGTGTCACAGCTTCCAACACAAAGATCATTCCCTGAACATTTCGCAAATAGGAGAACGTTCTCGGAGCCCCCCTCATCCCCATGCCTACACCCTCAATTAAAACAATGCCCCTGATAGCAGGCAGTATCATCTGCATTTTATTCCACTCATGAGCAAAATAACAAGTTACTCAGGCCTGCGGCACTCATGAGTGATATGGGGCGTGTAATATCCTTTCCATTGAGTTTCCTATTATTAAGCTTGAAATAAGGAGTTCAGAATTGACTGTGACAATGATTTTATCTAGTGTTGGCATCGCCATTAGCTTCTGCAGTTTACTGCTAATAAAACTTTAAATTTGCTATTACTCGTAATAACCTTCTTGCCACCTTCGCCGGAGAAATTAGACAAAGAACCCCGCTGACGGGTGGCGAGTGACATTTTCAGAGAAGCGTCCAACGAAGTTTGGGGACAGGCAGTGACTGTTATTTACCTTCATGTAATAAAGTCAGCCCCCTCCCCAATGGCCCTTGACTGGACTAATTTAAAGCACCTGGGCCTGGGGTTGGAAAGGACCCATAAAAGAACAAAGGGTTGGCATTCACAGCCCTGTTGTTGTCCTCCAAAGGCATCTTGTGTATTTCCTGCTCTCCTATTTAGCTAGGAGAACGGAGAGAACCGTGTTTGCTGTATCCAAGGCAGGGGAAAGTCTACATGAGATCGAAGTAATTATGCAGAAAATATTCCCCTATAACATTTTCAAACGAAGCGTACAGATCACTGAGGCAAAAGCACTGTGTGTGTGTGTGTGTGTGTGTGAGTGTCTGTGTATGCACACACTCATAGGCACATATGCACATTCATTTTTCTTTGTTCAAGAGAGTCTTAGCCCTTAATGACTACAGTTTAATTAACTTTACACAGCAGTCTGGGCAAATCCCAAAGATATGAGGCCATGGAAGAGCATTCTGGTGCCTAGATGTCTGGGGATTGGTTATAAACTACATCAAGAGGCACATATTCATCGCCTGCTCTATTTCTATAGATTTTAGAGCCATTTAGAACCCCTCTCTTACCCACCTTTCATTCTTATTTTATTCCTCTCCCCATATTTTATTATTCACCATAAGAATTTCTCCTTCTATTTTTTACACATAATACTCTGTGTCTAATCTCCGTGTCTTTGGACAGGCTAGCCTCCAGGACACAGAGCTAGGATGCAATCCCCTTCTCCTTTATGTCTCTTAGAATTCTTTGTTTCTTTTAAAATTCTGCTTATAACCCTTTCTCAGGGAGAATTTCCTGGTCTTCACAGCCAATAATATCTTACCCCCAAATAATTTTACCTTGTATTTATTTTTCAGGTGATTTAATCAAGATGTATATGTTTGTATATATTTCCATATTTATTTGTCTGCCATTTTCCCCCCAATAAAATTTAAGTTCCTTGAGGGCAGGGGTGATATCATTTTTCTTTTTTTCATTTTTTATTTAATTAATTTAGAATATTTTTCCATGGTTACATGATTCATGTTCTTTCCCTCTCCTCCTCTGTCATTCCTCTACTCATTTCCCCAGCACCTACTTCACAGAATGTTTATGGTGCCTAATAAATTTTTTAGTGATTATTGATTAGCATGACACTATGTTATGCTTTATAGGTAGAAAAAAAAAAGGAAATAATTCCTGCCCTCAATGAGCCTATGGAAGTCTAGTGAAGGAGAATATAAAAAGCAAATAATAAATATTTCTATGATAATTTGAAGGGAGGAAGAGAACAATAATCAGCTGGGGGTGGGGACAGAGCTGTTAAAGAAACTTCCCAAATATTTGATCAGCTTAATAGGAGCTGAACTCTTACAGAAATTAAACATTTTCTCATAGGTGAAAATGATGGAGGTGAGGGAGACCCATTCTGGATTTGTGGGATTGTGTGTTCAAAGCTACAACAATAAGAAATAAAGTGCTGAGTTCAAGGAACAGCTAAGAGACCAATTAATAGTAATCTTTTTTTTCTATCATTGTCCCCTGGGCATTGCAATAGGACATTGCAAGTGCCCAGTAAACAGGCTTCTAGAACCTTCTCCAATGGTCCTACATCTTTAGAATTGGCTCAGATTGTGGTCTGGAATTAAACTTTTGGCATTAAGGATTTTATTTCTATTTTCAAATTGGTTACTGATAGCATGAAAACAAATGAAACTTAAAAAGCAAAATAAAATGAAACCTGGGAATAAGGTTTTCCATTTCACTGGAACATATGGATATTTATGCTTCAAAACATGACGCTAATGCTATATGAGAATCTACCAAAGGAACAGGGATGCTTCGTTTAGAGAAGAGAAGACTGACCTAGCAGTACCAGATATTAAACTATACTATAAAGCTGCGTTCATCAAAAGAATATGGTACTGGCTAAGAGACAGAAGGGAGGATCAGTGGAATAGACTTGGGATAAGTGAGGTTAGCAAGACCGTCTATGATAAACCCCAAAAGTCCTACTTTTGGGATAAAAATTCACTATTTGACAAAAACTGCTGGGAAAATTGGAAAACAATATGGGAGAGATTAGGTTTAGATCAATATCTCACACCCTTCACCAAGATAAATTCAGAATGGATGAATGAATTGAATATAAAGAAGGAAACTATAAATAAATTGGGCAGACATAGAATAGTACACTTGTCATATCTATGGGAAAGGAAAGATTTTAAAACCAAGCAAGAGATAAAAAAATTACAAAATGTAAAGTAAATAATTTCTATTATATTAAATTAAAAAGTTTTTTTTTTACAAACAAAAATAATGCAACTAAAATCAGAAGGGAAACAACAAACTGAGAAAAAATCTTTATAACAAAAAACTCTGACAGGGGCCTAATTACTCAACTATACAAGGAGTTAAATCAATTGTAAAAAATAATTAAGCCTTTCCCCAAAAGGGCAAAAGACATGAAAAGGCAATTTTCAGATAAGGAAATCAAAACTATCAAGAAGCACATGAGAAAGTGTTCAACATCTCTAATAATTAGCGAAATACAAATCAAAACAACTCTGAGGTATCACCTCCCACCCAGCAGATTGGATAAAATGACTGCTGGGAGAGAGTAATGAATGTTGGATGGGATGTGGCAAATTGGGACATTAATGCATTGCAGGTGGAGCTGTGAACTGATCCAACCATTCTGGAAGGCAATTTGGAACTATGCTCAAAGGGCTAAAAAGAATGCCTTCCCTTTGATCCAGCCATACCATTGTTGAGTTTGTACCCCAAAGAGATCATAGATAAACAGACTTGTACAAAAATATTTATAGCCGTGCTTTTTGTGGTGGCAAAAAACTGGAAAATGAGGGTATGTCCTTCAATTGGGGAATGGCTGAGCAAATTGTGGTATATGCTGATGATGGAATACTATTGTGCTCAAAGGAAACTGGAGAAATTCCATGTGAACTGGAAAGACCTCCAGGAATTGATGCAGAATGAAAGGAGCAGAACCAGGAGAACATTGTACACAGAGACTGATACACTGTGGTAAAATCGAATGTAATGGACTTCTGTACTAGCAGCAATGCAATGACCCAGGACAGTTCTGAGGGACTTATGGAAAAGAACGCTACCCACATTCAGAGGACGAACTACAGGAGTGGGAACACAGAAGAAAAACAAGTGCTTGAACACATGGGTTGATATGGACACGATTTGGATGTAGACTCTTAATGACCACCCTAGGACAATGATCAATAATATGGAAATAGGTCTTAATTGATGACACATGAAGAAACCAGTGGAAATGCATTGGCTACTGGGGTGGGGATTGGGGACTGGGAGGAGAGAGAGAGCAAGAACACGAATCATGTAACCATGGGAAAAAATTTTTCTAATCAATCAATCAATCAATCAATCACCAAATAAATAAATAAATAAATAAACAAAAAAAATAAATAAATAGAGAAGACTTAGTGGGATCATGATAATGATCTTTAAATTTCTATTAAATGTATTCTTCTTAATTCTATTCTTTTATTCTTTTTTTTTTAACCCTTAACTTCTGTCTATTGGCTCTTAAGTGGAAGAGTGGTAAGGGTGGGCAATGGGGGTCAAGTGACTTGCCCAGGGTCACACAGCTGGGAAGTGTCTGAGGCCAAATTTGAACCTAGGACCTCCCATCTCTAGACCTGACTCTCTATCCACTGAGCTACCCAATTGCCCCCTCTTCTTAATTATAGATGGAAGAATCAAGCACAATGGATAAAAGTTGTACATAGGAAGGTCTTGTTAAATGTAAGGAAAATCTTTCTAATAATTATAATTTTTTTCTTAGACTAGACAATGAGCTTGTGTGGTTATTGGTGGTAGAATTGATGTCGGGGAAGATTTCTTGATTTGCCCCTTACAGAAGGACTTTAAGCAGATACCCAGTTTTTACAAATGTGCTAGAGGAGATCCTTGTTGTGTATGGATTGAATTAAATGTCACAGAGTTTCCTTTCAACACTGAGATTCTATTATTCTCTGATTTAAAAAAAATTTCCTTTGTTGCAGTGAGAGTTAATCAATGAGTTTTTATGGGAGTTGGCAGGTCACTTCTCATCAGATCAGTCTCCCATGCTTTAGGTTTCAGTCATCCTAACCATACAGGGAGGAGAAAATTGGCCATACCACATTCTGTAGTATTGAAATTCTTATTATATTCTATTCTTGGCTAAAATACCTTAGTATTTTGATAATAAGATTTGAAATCATAAATATCTAGTCTCAAATTCAACTCTTCTATTCAGGTTAAAGACATTCATTCTATCCATATCCATAATATATATATATATATACACATATATATATATATATATATATATATTTCAATTTCACTCTGGCCATTTCTCTCCTTTCTCCTCTTCCTCTAACTCAATGGCACAAGTTTGCTATTTTTGGCTTCCTGTTGCATTCCTCATTCTCTTCTCATTTTAAGGACCTGAATTTGATTAAGATATATGACTCTGTGGGAGAGAAGTTCATCCTTAAGACAGGGAGGCTCTTCTTTGCTTGGCTAACCAAAAAATCAGCATTTTTATCAATGCTCTGATCAAGGATAACTGAGAATGGCAATGGATAGGCTAACATACTTGAGGTTTTCAGTGCAGTGGAATTGTTTCTAATTAGAAGAATAGTTATACTGGTCTGTGAAATATCTCTACCAGAATGGAATTGGTTTGTCCTACCTGGGAATTTATTTCTTAAACCTTAGTATTATGAACACTTTTGTTATATCACTGCTAGTAATACCCTTCTGTCTCTCTTTAGTTACCCATCTTCCCATGAGCATTATCAATCATCAATTCCAGTCTATGTTTAATTATTTCTTTCTCCCTTGGAATCATCCATTTATCTTCAGATTCATTGATTCACTCAGCATTTTTCTCATTAAGTTCTCTCATTAAGCATCTACAGTGTACTAAGCCCAGTGCTATGAACTAGGGATACAAAAGCAAAATGGAAGCAGTCAAGATATAGTGGCATTAATTGAAAATCTAACCATAGGCATCCCTTAGGTTTCTGTCCTCCTCTTCTCTCTTCTCTCTATATACTATGTCACTACATCAACTCCCATGGATATAATTACCATCTTTATGCTGATTACTCTCAAATATCTCTTTCCTACCCTTATTTCTCTGCTGACCACCAATCTTGCATCTCCTACTGATTTTCAGATATATCAAACTATTTGTCCAGTTGACACCTTAAGCTCAAAATGACCAAAACAGAATCTATTTCATTTCTCCCAAACCTTTACAATATGTAATAAAATCAATTATAGGAAGTGTATCACCTGGACAATAAGTACAACTGCTTTGATTCCTGTTTCTCCACATAATGATGTACTTTTGAACATAAAAACACTCTGGTTACTGGCCTCTCTATCTTCCTTTAAGTCTTAACTAAAATCCTACTTCCCCCAGACAGCCTCCACTAACCTCTCTTAATTTCAGTGCCTAATTTCTGTTGAATATTTTCTACATTCCAGTATTTGGCCTGCTTTGAATATTTTGGTTTGCATGTTGTGTCATCATTAGTTTATAAGTTCCTTAAGGGAAAAGACTGTCTTTTGCCTCTTTTTGTACACCCAGCACTTGCCTGGCACATAGTAGGAACTTCATAAATGTTTATCTAATTTAATTACAATTTCAGTGGGAGAGCCTAATGAAATGTTTTACTTTTTCTATAAATGAAGATTATAATTCTCCCTTCCCTTCACCCCTAGAGAATTTAAGCTCCTTGAGTAGAGGAATTGTTTCATTTCTATCTTTGAATCCTTTGGCAGACAAATAGGTGCTTAATAAATGAATGCAGATTTTGCTAATAATGCTTTTATTTATTCCCCCAGTTAATTGCTATTCACTCCCCCATGAGATTTTATTGAAGTATTTATTTATTGGTGTATATATATATATATATATACATATATATATATATATATATATATATATATAGTTTAACCCCAGGATAACATAAGGACAGGATAGCACCTAGCAAAGAGCATGATCCATAGCAGCAAATTATTAAATTAAAAAAATTAAATTACCATTAATTGTTAATTTTAATGATTTAAAAATTCTTTTTTTAGGAATTCTCAAAAATAATTCTTAAAAATTCTTTTTTAAGAATTCTTAAAAATAATTCTTTAAAAAATTCTTTTTTAAAGAATTATTTAAAAAGTCTTAAAAAATAAAGGAAAAATTATGAATTAAGGACTAGTATAAAGTGTGATATATTTTAATGTGACCTAGCAAGGATATTTGCTTTGTTTTGCTAAATTCCCCAATTCCACCCAAACCCCAGGGAATGCCATCTTGGATTTTGTGCCAATAACAAATGGTATCTTTCACAAACCAGACTTTTATTCCCTGTGGGAATGTGAACTCCTCTTTTTACATCTGGAATTAATCTATACAACCACAAAAAGTTGGTAAGAAAGAAAGAATTTAGTGGAGAAAGTGATATTATGGATCAACCCACTCAGAGTTAGTCGTTAATGGAAAATTACTTTGTCAGGTGAAAAAAAAAAATCCAGCAATTTGCACTATCTGACCAACAGAGGAGAGAGGACTTAAGTTGCTGTGGAGTGTTGCTGATGGGTTTAGGATTAGAGCTTTGGTAACAGCAATGGAATTCAAACATGTGGAGAAAAACTGGGAATTCCTTTTCTCAACATGGTATAAGGACCACTTCTGGGCATTCAATCCATCACCTGATGAATCTTTAAATACCAGGAACTATGTTACATGCTTTAGATAGAAAAAGAAGAAAAGGGCAGTGTTCACTAGAAAGGATATCACAACAAATAAAATTAATAAAACAAATAAAAATAAAAAACAAATAAAATAGGCAGCAAATAAAAACAAATACACAAATAAGCTATTGACAGGATGAATAGGAAGTACTTAAAGAAGACCAATACTAGAATAAAGATGGAGTGGAAAAGATTTCCTGTAGAAAGAGAGATTTTAATTGGCAGTTAAAGGAAACTGAGAGAGACAGTAGATAGATAGGAGGAGGGAGGGTATTCCAGTTATATGGGGCAGTCAGAGAAAATGCCCAGAATTGAGAAATAGAATATCCTGTTTGTAGAACAGCAAGGAGGACAGTGTTACTGGATCTAAGAGAATGAGGTGTAAGTAAGTAAGTGTGTAAGGTGTAAGAAGACTGAAAAGTTAGGAGGTATATATGTTATCAAAGGTTTTGAAAACCAAGGGAAAGACTTTGCATTTGATCCTAGAGGCAATAGAGAAATGCTGGAGTTTATAGAGTAGGAGAATGACTTTGGCAGATCTGCATTTTAGGAAAAACCCTTTTTTGACTGAATGGAAGACAGACTGTATTTTGGGGAACTTTGAGGCAGATTGCAACCGTCAACTCACTATTGCAATAGGTTAGCCAAGAGGTGGGTGATAAGGACCTGCACTAGAGTGTTGGTAGTGTCAGAAAGAGAGAAGCAAGCCAATTTTGTGAGATATTGTAAAGATGAAATCAGGAGCACTTCCTAACAATTTGGTTATGGAAGAAACCGTGAGACCCTAGGATAAGCTTAGGTTGTGAATGCTGAGAGACTGGTACGATGGTGTTACCCTCAATAGAAATAGGGAAGTTAGGAGGTAGAGAAGGTTTATGGGGGAAAAAAATGAGTTCCTTTTGGGAAATGTTGAGTTTAAGATGTCTACTGGACATTCAATTGGAGATGTCTGCAAGAAAGTTGGAACTTCAAGAATGGAGGTCCTCAGAAACATAGATTAGGTAATAAGTAGTTTTGAGAATCATCAACATTCATATGTATACTTACAGATGGTCCTAGTGTGGAATATCTGTCTTTTATTAGGTAGGCAATTAAGTGGCACAGGGATTGGAGACAGGAAGATGGAAGTTTAAATCCTGCTTCAGATACTTACTAACTAGCTAAGGGCAAGATCTTTATCTGTAAAATGGGAATTATAATGGCCCTTAATTCTCAAGGTTGTTCTGAGTCTCAAAGGAGATAATAGGTATAAAATACTTTGCAAACCTTAAAGCAGTACAGAAATCTCAGCTGTCATTTGTACTGAGAGTCAACACAATGTCATGGATATGGTATCAGGCTTTGAATAAGAAATTTTGCTGTTATTCAGACATGTAGTCACTTCTGACTCTTTGTGACTTTGTAGGAATTTTCTTGGCAAAGATGCTGGAATGGTTTGCCATTTTCTTCTCCAGTGGATGAAGGCAAACAGAGGTTAAGTAATTCATTCAGGGTCACACAAGCTAGTGAGTGTCTGAGGCTGGATTTGAACACAGGTTTGCCTGACTCCACATCTGGTTTGACCCCTATCCACCGAGCTACCCAGCGGCCTCCATAATCAGAAATACCTTGGTTCAACTCCTGCTTCTTACAAATAGCTACTTGTGTGACCCTAAACAATCACTTAATATCTTGGTCTTCCAGAAAACTCTCTTGTACTATAAGTTAAAGCTAAGTTGTTGGTCTGCATTATTAAAGGATATTTGCTCTGCTGAATAATCACTCACTGAACCCCTTCTTCTGTTCCCCCATCCCGAAAAAAAGAGTAAGTATCTAGGAAGTGATTTCTAAGGTACTAAGAAACGGAATAGTACTGAACTGACTACTTTAAATAATGAAGTTGTATTTCATTGTAAAAATGACTGACAGTCAGTGCTGATGT
>NC_058133.1:47499322-47507744 GCF_016433145.1 Gracilinanus agilis
AAAAAATTAAATTACCATTAATTGTTAATTTTAATGATTTAAAAATTCTTTTTTTAGGAATTCTCAAAAATAATTCTTAAAAAATTCTTTTTTAAGAATTCTTAAAAATAATTCTTTAAAAAATTCTTTTTTAAAGAATTATTTAAAAAGTCTTAAAAAATAAAGGAAAAATTATGAATTAAGGACTAGTATAAAGTGTGATATATTTTAATGTGACCTAGCAAGGATATTTGCTTTGTTTTGCTAAATTCCCCAATTCCACCCAAACCCCAGGGAATGCCATCTTGGATTTTGTGCCAATAACAAATGGTATCTTTCACAAACCAGACTTTTATTCCCTGTGGGAATGTGAACTCCTCTTTTTACATCTGGAATTAATCTATACAACCACAAAAAGTTGGTAAGAAAGAAAGAATTTAGTGGAGAAAGTGATATTATGGATCAACCCACTCAGAGTTAGTCGTTAATGGAAAATTACTTTGTCAGGTGAAAAAAAAAATCCAGCAATTTGCACTATCTGACCAACAGAGGAGAGAGGACTTAAGTTGCTGTGGAGTGTTGCTGATGGGTTTAGGATTAGAGCTTTGGTAACAGCAATGGAATTCAAACATGTGGAGAAAAACTGGGAATTCCTTTTCTCAACATGGTATAAGGACCACTTCTGGGCATTCAATCCATCACCTGATGAATCTTTAAATACCAGGAACTATGTTACATGCTTTAGATAGAAAAAGAAGAAAAGGGCAGTGTTCACTAGAAAGGATATCACAACAAATAAAATTAATAAAACAAATAAAAATAAAAAACAAATAAAATAGGCAGCAAATAAAAACAAATACACAAATAAGCTATTGACAGGATGAATAGGAAGTACTTAAAGAAGACCAATACTAGAATAAAGATGGAGTGGAAAAGATTTCCTGTAGAAAGAGAGATTTTAATTGGCAGTTAAAGGAAACTGAGAGAGACAGTAGATAGATAGGAGGAGGGAGGGTATTCCAGTTATATGGGGCAGTCAGAGAAAATGCCCAGAATTGAGAAATAGAATATCCTGTTTGTAGAACAGCAAGGAGGACAGTGTTACTGGATCTAAGAGAATGAGGTGTAAGTAAGTAAGTGTGTAAGGTGTAAGAAGACTGAAAAGTTAGGAGGTATATATGTTATCAAAGGTTTTGAAAACCAAGGGAAAGACTTTGCATTTGATCCTAGAGGCAATAGAGAAATGCTGGAGTTTATAGAGTAGGAGAATGACTTTGGCAGATCTGCATTTTAGGAAAAACCCTTTTTTGACTGAATGGAAGACAGACTGTATTTTGGGGAACTTTGAGGCAGATTGCAACCGTCAACTCACTATTGCAATAGGTTAGCCAAGAGGTGGGTGATAAGGACCTGCACTAGAGTGTTGGTAGTGTCAGAAAGAGAGAAGCAAGCCAATTTTGTGAGATATTGTAAAGATGAAATCAGGAGCACTTCCTAACAATTTGGTTATGGAAGAAACCGTGAGACCCTAGGATAAGCTTAGGTTGTGAATGCTGAGAGACTGGTACGATGGTGTTGCCCTCAATAGAAATAGGGAAGTTAGGAGGTAGAGAAGGTTTATGGGGGAAAAAAATGAGTTCCTTTTGGGAAATGTTGAGTTTAAGATGTCTACTGGACATTCAATTGGAGATGTCTGCAAGAAAGTTGGAACTTCAAGAATGGAGGTCCTCAGAAACATAGATTAGGTAATAAGTAGTTTTGAGAATCATCAACATTCATATGTATACTTACAGATGGTCCTAGTGTGGAATATCTGTCTTTTATTAGGTAGGCAATTAAGTGGCACAGGGATTGGAGACAGGAAGATGGAAGTTTAAATCCTGCTTCAGATACTTACTAACTAGCTAAGGGCAAGATCTTTATCTGTAAAATGGGAATTATAATGGCCCTTAATTCTCAAGGTTGTTCTGAGTCTCAAAGGAGATAATAGGTATAAAATACTTTGCAAACCTTAAAGCAGTACAGAAATCTCAGCTGTCATTTGTACTGAGAGTCAACACAATGTCATGGATATGGTATCAGGCTTTGAATAAGAAATTTTGCTGTTATTCAGACATGTAGTCACTTCTGACTCTTTGTGACTTTGTAGGAATTTTCTTGGCAAAGATGCTGGAATGGTTTGCCATTTTCTTCTCCAGTGGATGAAGGCAAACAGAGGTTAAGTAATTCATTCAGGGTCACACAAGCTAGTGAGTGTCTGAGGCTGGATTTGAACACAGTTTTGCCTGACTCCACATCTGGTTTGACCCCTATCCACCGAGCTACCCAGCGGCCTCCATAATCAGAAATACCTTGGTTCAACTCCTGCTTCTTACAAATAGCTACTTGTGTGACCCTAAACAATCACTTAATATCTTGGTCTTCCAGAAAACTCTCTTGTACTATAAGTTAAAGCTAAGTTGTTGGTCTGCATTATTAAAGGATATTTGCTCTGCTGAATAATCACTCACTGAACCCCTTCTTCTGTTCCCCCATCCCGAAAAAAAGAGTAAGTATCTAGGAAGTGATTTCTAAGGTACTAAGAAACGGAATAGTACTGAACTGACTACTTTAAATAATGAAGTTGTATTTCATTGTAAAAATGACTGACAGTCAGTGCTGATGTTTCCCCCCCAGATGGATCAGGCCATGTTCCCTAATAAAGTGGTGAGATCCTTCTCCACTAGTCCAATTTTCTGGATGTTTTGGACACAGCATGCCAGCTAAATGAAAGTAGTAGCATTACACACTTCAGTCACAGTGCTGTTTGAAGACTTCAGAAAAGGAAAATGAAAAGTATCTTAATGAATATTGAGATCATAGAACTTGGAAGTTGGAAGAGACTGTAGCATTCACCTGGCTAAAGTGCTGATCTTGCAATTAGGAAGAGCTGATCTCAAGTAAGTCCTCTCTGATGACAGTGGGAAAATTACTTAGCTTCCATAGTAGGAGGGTCTTTGAATTTGTTCTTCTTTAAAAATTTTAAACACATTTATTAAATACATTTTAATTGGCTTATTTCTACACAACTCCTAGATAATACTATGCATTTTATTTTATACATTTTAAAACCTTATTTAGAGAATAGGTCCATTGGTTTTATTAAATTGCAAAAAGGACAGACAACACAAAATTTTAAGAACCCCTGCTCATTTAAATCTCAGTTTCCTTACCTGTGAAATTAAGAGGTTGAATTCAAGAGCTTATATGGTTACTTCTACTTCAAATCTATGATTCTTTGGACTTAGAACAACTGAAATTCTCAGAAAAACGAGTAATATCTCCCCACTCCTCACACACCCCACCCCTGCCAATTTACTATCTTCCCATGCAGTGAGATCCTAGATATCCATGGGTTCCTCCCCACCCCAATGGTAAAAACATGTTCTCTAGCCAAAATATTTATGTCCTTAGTTTGCTTTAATTTTTAATCATCTTGGCACTTAGCTATTGATTTTCAATAACTATGTGTACTCATTATGTTTATTAAAATTTGTTTTAATTATGATATTAAATCATTTTAAAATATTTCCAAATTGATTTGTACATAGGGAAAACAGTTTTAAAATAATATATACTTGTTCATAAAACTGCATTCTATTGTAATAATTACTCCCTATTTAGAAAATTCACCTCAATTACTGATCAAAAAAAACAAACCCAAAAAAACTATCTTTTGTTATATAGAAATAGCTTCCAATCTGCTAATTAGGTCTAATTAAAAGATCAACTGGATGCACTATCTGCTCTGTGTCTTTCAACTAGACTAGAGGCTAAGGGTATCTTACAGATTGAGAGAATGAGATGTCCTGACTCAGACAAATACTTCTTTTTTTCTTTCTTTCTTTTTCTGAGAGAGAGAGATAGAGAGACAGAGATAGAGACAGAGAGACAGACCAGTTTTCATAAATAGTTGACAAATATTTCCTTCTCAATGTTTGCATATCAAAAGAAAATATCTGCAACTGTGATAAGTGCATTTGCTATTTCTTCTTAGTTCAAATCAAAATATTAAATTAATGTCATTAGATTGGACTTCTCTATATAGGTCTTGTGTTTTTCTGGGAGAAAAAATATGCTTAAATTTGATGCTCCAACCTTAATGTCTTCTTGTCCCCCTGCCTCAGATGATTATATATGAATATACAGTTGCATGAAGAAAATATACCTCGTGGATTGCCATAAACACATCCATATGGAAGGAAGAACCCTTCCCCCTAGACAAAGATGAATTATCAATAAACAGCCATTCAAAAGTATTCTCAACACACTTTGGAAATGGCCTATTTATATGTATCCCAAGCACAGAAAAAAAAAATGGAGCCCATTAAATGGTAATGTATGGTACATCAGGAATATGAGAATTTCGGAAATATGAATTCCTTAAGAATTAATCATATCAGAATAACATAATTTCCTTCCTCATGAAACTTATTAGACTATTTTAATTCCAAGCCAATGGAAAGATGAATGGTAGATGTAAGTAGGCTTTAGAAAGTTAATAATGATTATTTGGATAAAAGAAATAGAATAAAAGCATCATTACCAATATCTATGAATAAATGAGTGAATAAAAATGAATTAAGGACCTTCACTCTGCCAAGCACTGTGTTATAGTGGTAGAGGTACAAACACAAGAGAAAAGACAATGTTCTACTGGGACAGACAATATATTTTAGGTGATGGTTTCCAGAGAAGGGCAGTTTGGGTTGGGAAGTTATAGTGATGATAAGCAAGGCCATAAGGAAGAAGACTGTTCCATCCAAAGGATGGAACATTTTGAAAATAATGGCAATTTTGAAAATAATGGCAAAACTGAAAGAATCTTAGTTCCAGAAAATGGAAAGGTCTGTTGAAGAGCGAAGTTGTCCTGATGACCAGGGATTGAGAGTGAAGTAAAGCATTGTTGTAACCTGTCTGAAAGAGTGGAAAAGGCAATATTTGAAGAATAGTGGGAGTCACTGGATAATAGTTCTGTAGATCAATGGGTTGAGACCTCCAGGGCATAGTTTTTTTCTTCTGGATGGCAATGTAGATGGAGAGGCTATTTAGAAGATAACTGACAAATAGAGAGTGAAATGAAACATGGCAGGAGTCTGGGTAAAATTGTGGGCCAAGTGAGAGAATTTCCAATAAGGACAGTGAAAAGGAATATACTAGGAAGTGGTATGGTCTTGCATTAAGGGGAAAACAATAGATGAATAGACAAAAATCTACACTGTGAACCACAAAATATTTACTGGATTGGAGGAAACTATCTTTGATGGAGGGAATTCCTGGGGAGAGAATTTTGGAGCATTCTCTGATCCACACAGATAAAACCAAAGAGAGTGTCTGGGGGCCCTGTGGTCAAGGTCTTACATCTCATAGAAAGAAAGCTGAATCATTGGCATCCTCCATCACTCATCCTTGTTACACATCAACAATAATTTGACGATGCCATTGAAAGGAAAATGGTCACAGTTACTTGTCATAGAATAGCCATTTTTCTGAATTCTGCCAAGACTTCCTCATGCACACAGAAGAAAGATTGACTATCACAAGCAAAAAGAAGACAACTTCAAGGCAACAACATAGCAGCATCTCATACGGTATGTTTGATTTTTGTCTTAGCAGAAGTCGGGAGCCTTTTCCGCGTGTCACTGGGACCCGTGTTTAAAATGAAAAGAAAGATATCACTGTGGCCACAGAATGATTTGCTGCTAACTCCCTTAATGCAATTTGTGGACTTCCTTTCATTTGACTTTATTTCTTGCTTCATTTCTTGTGCTCCACTCCAATGGTCTAGTGCTACTTCCTCCCATAAGTTTGAAATGAATTTTTAAAAATAAGCACTTGTACTTTGAACCATAAAACAAAATCCCAAACTGAAATCAAACAAAGGAGGTAAATTACTTTTAGTGCTCAGCAAAGAAACTTTTACTAGGCTATTTCCTGTTGTTTTGAAACTTGGAAAATCAATATAGAAACATATCATATTCTGAAGGCAGGTCATCTGTGCACTGGGTATTTTTAACAGGGGCCTTTGAAGGGGATACTTATGCCCCCTTGACATGAATCTACAGTTTTTTGCACTAAGTGTCCCCATGAAACTACATTTTTGCTCTGGCTATCCATCTCAATGGTTATTACTTTTTACTGTTTCAGGCTCCCATCTTCTATTATAGATTCACTGATAGATCAATATGACAGTAGAAAGATAAAAGTCAGTTAGCAGTACATGTCTATTATGGGCCTGGAAATTTCAAAAATATTTCTTCAGGCAGAAGAGAAGCCAACCACAGAATGGAGCTGTGATATGTCCAGATGGTTTGGCTGTTATTTTTTTGTTGTTGTTTTATTTTGTACAAATTCACATTCCTGAAGATCTTTCTTAATTTTTGGAGGTCCTTCTGGGCTGCCAGAGAGCAAGGAGTGAGTGGATCCCTAGGGGGAAAATGATTTTAAAACACAATCTTCACTTCAGAAAGGAGAGAACGCATTTGCAGCTACACAGAGGCAGTTAAAAAAAAAAAGAGTGCTGACATGCTCTGTTTCCAAACCATAGGCAAGCTCACGATAAAACTAAGTGATGATTCAAAGTTAGGGTGGAAAAAAAAGGCTTTTTCAATAGTATAGTGGGTGTTGAGAATGAAGAATCTGGCTTTGGGTTCATAAGAGATCTTAGAATCCCTCAGGGCAGAATAACTCTAGATAATAATAAGCAACTATTTGGAGGAAAGGTAAAAATCTGCCAACATATTTAAGGCATTGTCCACTAGACAGTATCTAATAACTACTAGCAGTCCTAAGGGGGGAACTCTGGGGATGCCTCAGAAGGAAGAAATGGTCAAGGCAAGAGATGCCACAATTTAAAGGAAGCTTGAAATGAGGATAAATTAAGACTTCCTAGCAGACTCTGCTTGGTGGAGAAATGACTGTCTTATTAAGGTTGAAAACTTCATTAAAGGACCTTTGAGATTCATCTGCTCCCACTCTAACAAGCATATTCATGTGGGCTCAAAAGAAATTTATCCATAGAGAAAGGAGATTATTAGATATGATCTCATTCTTAGTTTCATACAATAAGGGGAGTTTAGACTTCAGAGCTGCCACCAGGGATATTAGATCTGGTATAGCTGAAAGCTCTCCTGGGTCCTATTGTAAGACACGCATGGCAGTTGGTTTTTTACTTGTAGGAGCCATTAAAAAATGGCGACCACTGTCCTTTGCTCTTCATAGAAGTGTTTTAGGAACAAGCAGAGCATGAGTGATGGGTCCCATGAAACAATACAGAAAGGGAGACCGAGAGCAGAATTTAAATGAAAGCAACTCTGCATGCAAATACCAGCCCTTCTCCCCACAGACTCTCCAGAACAGAAAATCAAAGATTCAGTGAATGTCCCATATTTTGTGACATTCCTCTATCAGTTCACATGAAGGACTAGATCTACCTTCAGAACTGAGAGAGGCAACTCTGAAAACAGGCTTTAGGGTGACATCCATTCCTACTGATTGTCAGCTCTTACTCCCAATATGCAGAATGACAAACTTCTATCCATTGCTATGTATAGGTGTTATATATGTGTAGGTGTCTATGTTTATGTACATATATGCATAAATAAATTCAATGAGATAAGATTAAGGAAAAGGATGCTTGACTATTTTGTACTGGGCTTTGAATTCTTTCTCTCCTACCAGGGACCTATACAACATTTATGTGCTTTTGTATTTTATTTTTTGTGTTTTTTTTTAATCATATATATGTTTAGACACATGCATCCATATGTAGAAAGGTGTGTTGCCTTATTTACCTTCCAGGTAAAGAAGCTGCCTTCACAAATGAGGACTAGTAACATACTCTTAGAAAGTTATGTTCTGCCAAGGTAAAAGAGAGTTAAGTGTCCATATTCATATGCTCTTATGCATGTCACTATGCTGTAGTGCAGTGGTTCCCAAACTTTTTTGGTCTACCACCCCCTTTCCAGAAAAAATATTACTTAGCCCCCTGGAAATTAGTTTTTTTAAAAATTTTAATAGCAATTAATAGGAAGGATAAATGTACCTGTGGATTGCTGCAGCACCCACCAGGGGGCAGTGGTGCCCACTTTGAGAATCACTGCTGTAGTGGATGGATTCATTCATTCAGTCAAGAAAATCTGGATGAAAATCTCCCTTCTTATCCAAGTTGGCTGTGTAAGTTCATCAAGCCACTTACCTTTGAAGGACACTAAACCAGCCTGTCTCCAAGCCAGTTGGCAGGGAACATATTGATCAGTATGAGTGAAAGAGTTTTCCTCACTTGGTCATTCCCCATACAAATGAGATCACATATTTGTTTGCATGTGTAGGCAAACATATTTACTTTTATTATGTATATATCTCATATATATATCACATTCATATATATATATATATACACATA